>NC_057760.1:3479109-3479906 GCF_004010195.1 Chiloscyllium plagiosum
AACCTTGCTAACCAGTCTCCCATGGGGAACCTTGTCGAACACCTTACTGAAGTCTATATAGATCACATCTACTGCTCTGCCCTCATCAATCTTCTTCATTACTTCTTTAAAAACTCAAATTTGTGAGACATGGTTTCCCATGTACAAAGCCATGCTAACTATCCCTAATCAGTCCTTGCCTTTCCAAATATATGTACATCCTGTCCCTCAGGATTCCCTCCAACAACTCACCCACCACCGAGGTCAGGCTCACTGGTCTATAGTTCCCTGGCTTGTCCTTACCACCCTTCTTAAACAGTGGCACCATGTTTGCCAACCTCCAGTCTTCCGGCACCTCACCTGTGACTATCGATGATACAAATATCTCAGCAAGAGGCCCAGCAATCACTTCTCTAGCTCCCCACAGAGTTCAAGGGTACACCTGATCAGGTTCCAAAACAACAACACAGCTTATAAAACATTAATTACTGCTCCTAGAATTTGAGGAAATCAGCTCCAACACTGAAAAATACCTTAAAAAAAGAGCAGCTTTTCCGCTCACAACTTTTTCCAGTCCTCCGTCTTAAACATCTTCTCCAAGTCCACTCTATCCAGGCCCCTTGGTATTCTGTGAGTTTTAATCAAATCCCCTCGTGTCCTTCTAAACACCACTGTGTACAGACCAGAGTCCTCTACTGCTCCTCATGTCACAAGCTCTTCATCCCCAGGATCACTTTTGTAAACCTCCACTGGACCAGCTCCAATGCCAGCACATTCTTCCTTAGAAACAGAGCCCAAAACTGCTCACAGTATTCCAA
>NC_057760.1:3480406-3486527 GCF_004010195.1 Chiloscyllium plagiosum
CAATTATCCATCGTGAATGAGTTCCCACACAATGATCTGTAAATCCACACCTTGCCTTTATATGCTCCTGCCCTCAGCCATCAGTCTTGGAGACATGCAAAATTATTTTACCCTTTATTTCTTCATTGTAAAGAGCCCCCAAGCATTTACTTACCTGCTGTGTTCTAGGGGGTGTCTCAAAGACCTGCTGGTATAACTCTAGTGGTGTTCCTTGAACTGAACTGAATTGATTGTCCCGTGTACCGGGGCCCAGTGAAAAGCTTTGTCTTGTGAGCAATACAGGCAGATCACATGGTTAATTAGCATAGAGAGTAAATAACAGGTAAACAGCTGCAAAAACTAAAACACAGGGACAGGCAAATGTCAAGGGTTTGAGAGTCCATTCAGTACTCTAACAACAGCAGGGTAGAAACTGTTATGAAACCGGCTGGTGTGTGTGTTCACGCTTCTGTACCTTCCCCCCGATGGTAGAGGTTGTAGAAAAACATTGCCAGAGTGGGATGTATCTTTGAGAATGCTGGCAGCCTTTCCTTGACAGCGGGCCTGGTTAATGGCTCCTATAGATGGGAGGTTGGCCTTTGTGATTGTCCAGGCCGAGTTCACTACTCTCTGTAACCGTCTCTGATCTTGAATGGTACAGTTGCCACACCAGGTAGTGATACATCCAGACAGAATGCTCTCGATGGCGCACCTATAAAAGTTGGCCAGGGTATTTGCCATTATGCCAAATTTCCTCAGCTGCCTGAGGAAGAAGAGACATTGTTGGGCCTTTGTAACCAGTGCGTCCACATGGAGAGTCCAAGAAAGCTTGTTGTGGATGACCACTCTCAGGAGCTTGACACTCTCCACTCGTTCCACCTCTGTGCTGTTAATGTGCAGGGGGGGCATATGTAACATCCCGCCGAAAGTCAATAATGAGTTCCTTGGTTTTGCCGACATTCAGAGCTAGGTTATTCTCAGTGCGCCATTTTTCCAGGTCTTCCACCTCCTGTCTGTAGTCTCTTTCGTCGCCATCTGAGATTTGACCGACTATGGTGGTGTCATCAGCGAACTTGTAAATGGCATTAGTCTGGTATTTGGCGACGCAGTCATGGGTATACAGTGAGTACAGTAGGGGGCTGAGTACGCACCCCTGGGTTGCTCCAGTGTTGAGGGTTAGTGAGGATGAAATATTGTCCCCAACCTTCACTGATTGTGGCCTGTGGGTCAGGAAACTGAGGATCCAGTTGCAGAGAGTGGGGCTTAGTCTGAGATCACTAAGTTTAGTGATGAGTCTCGAGGGGATAATAGTGTTGGAGGCTGAACTGTAGTCAATGAGTAGGATTCTTGGTGTCAAGATGTTCTAGGGCAGAGTGAAGGGCGAGTGATATGGCATCTGACGTGGATCTGTTGGTCCGATAGGCAAACTGGAGTGGGTCAAGAGTAGTGGGGAGGCTGGAGTTGATTTAATGCCATGACCAGGCTTACTGGTTACCCGGGACTGTTGTCTGAATGACCTTAACTACAGGCAATGGAAGTGATAAAATGTGCAAAATGAGTTTGCCATATTTTCACTTGGACAGGTGATTGTGTGTGAAACCAATCATAAAATGAGAGTCAAAACAGTATTGATAAATTAAACTTGAAGTGAATCGCTCTAAAAATCCAAGCTGCTGGCCAAGTTTAATGATGAGTTCCTGCCATTTACCCCTTATCAGCTTCCCACCATTGGAACTATCCAAGGGGCCTGATCTTTCATGTATGCTGCCGTTTCAGTAACATTACCCTCTTATGTTTGTTGTCATAATTTTTTGTCACTTCTGTGGATATTGCCAAATGTAATTTCATGTAATTTTGTAACTGCCAAATGTAACTGCATCCAGTTAACTCAGCGCAGGTGAGAGGGGAGGTGGAACTTTTGACCTGCTGTTCCTTGTAACTCAGCACCATTTACCACTGGGCTGACGAAAGGTGGAGAACCATATGTCACAATGAAATGGAGTGACTTCTGACTTCATCTATAGCAGGGGAAGACAGCACTGGATCTCGCTGTGCGGAGCCAACATGCTGTTCTGATTGACATGATTATAAAAATGGAGAGGTTCAACGCAAGGAATCTGGTAAGTTTTCTTGAGGTGCAGTGTGCTGTGAATTTTCTAACGTGAGGCAGCAACTGAGGAGAGGATGGCGGGTGTGGAACAGACACTCCGGCTCATTGAGTATACCAAGAAATAAATTAGGGTCGAATCTGGGTGATTGTTTAGAAGGGGAGAAAAAGGACTTAAATTGTACAACTTATGATCTCTGGACAATAAAGTCAATTTTAATACAGCAGTATCTAGTATCATGATTCGCTGGCATGGTGCTCTGGAAGTCAAGCCCGGAATCATGTCAAATATGAAAATTGGATTAAACCACTAAATTGCCCAATTCCACCTGACTGTTTAATTCAGAATAAAAGAAAATGCATACCTACTTTTTGTTTCATTTACAAGAAAATATCTATTTGGCATAATTAAACCGGTTTTGACCAAATGCAAAAAAAAATTGAATTGCTAATTTATAACTCCACAACTTAAACTTTTTATATATTGATACTTCTCATATAAACGGATGTTCGAAGAGGAAAAGGTGTCATAAGTGGAGAAGGAAAACAAAAATCAGGGAATCGTGGTTCTGAATGGGAATACAGATAATGGTGAGTCCTGCAGGGATCTGTGATGGACACTCAACATTTTATCAATGACTTCCATGAGGGATTTGAAGGTTTGGGAGCTAAATTTTCAGATGACACAAAAATAGGTAGGAAGGTTTGTTGTTAAGTTAACGTAACAAGGATGCTGACCAATATAGACAAAGGGGGATGGGCAAAAATCCAGCAGAAGGAATATCATTTTATTTTAGATTAGATTACATTAGATTCTCTATAGTGTGGAAACAGGCCCTTCGGCCCAACAAGTCCACATCGACCCTCTTTGGTAGGAAGAATAAACAAACAGTATTATTTACATGGGGAACAACTGCAGAAATGTGAGGTGCAGAGGGGATCTGTGTGTTCTGGTTGTATGAGTTCCAAAACTTTAGTATGCAGGTACAGCAAGCGATTACAAAGCCGCATGGAATGCTCTCCTCTATTATGAGAGGAATTGAACATAAAAATGAGGAGGTTATGTTTAAGTTATACAGGGCACTTGTGAGACCACATTTTGAATACTGTGTGCAGTTTTGGTCAGATGGATGTAAGTGCATTGGAGAATGTTCAAGATGGTTTTCTTTAATTAGTCCATAGAATGTGGGCTTACTGAGTGCACCAGAACTATTGCATGCTTGTTTGATAGAATCATATAATTTTACAGTATTGAAAGAAGCCATTCGACTGATTGTGTCTGTATGGCTCCCAAAACAACCACCAAGCTAGTCTCCTTAGCCCAGTCTCATCCCTCTAAATTCATCCCTTTCAAACATATATCCAGCTCTCTTGAACCCTCCTCTGAAATCTCCCAGGAAGTACATTCCAAATCCTGACAACTCTCTCAGTAAAGAAGTTTCTCATCATCTCATTCCTTGCTGTCTTACTGACAAACTTTAAGTTGTGTCCCCTAGTTACTGACATACCAATTAATGGGAAACCGAATATCCTTCTTTACCCTGTTAACACTGTTCATAATTTTGAGCATCTCAGTAAGGTCACCTCCTGATTTTCTCTGCACCCAGGAGAATAAACCCAATCTCGCTAATCTTTCCTTGTATTTAAAATCCCTCATTCCTGGTGTAATTCCAGTAAATCTCCTTTGAACTCTCTCCAGAGTATTAACATCCTTCCTTAAATAAGGTGACCAGAACTGAACACAGTCCTCCGAATGTGGTCTGACCAATGATTTGCTTTTATACTCTATACCTTTATTTATAAATCCAAAGATCATAGAACTATCATAGAATCCCTACAGTGTGGAAACAGGCCATTTTCACCCCAAAAAGTCCACACTGATGCTCCAAAGAGTAACCTACCCAGACCCATTCCCCTACCCTATTACTCCACATTTACTCCTGGCTAATGCACCTAACCTACACATCCCTGAACACTATGGGCAATTTAGCATGACCAATTCACCTAACCTACACATCTTTGTGACTGTGGGAGTAAACTGGAGCTCTCGGAGGAAGCGTACGCAGATACAGGGAGAATGTGCAAACTCCACGCAAACAGTTGCCTGAGGCTGGAATCGAACCTGGGGTCCCTGACTCTGTGAGGCAGCAGTGCTAACCACTGAACCACCATGCCGCCCATCATATAAAGCTTTCTTTACAACTATTTCAATTTCCCTGGCCACCTTCAGAGAATCATCCACTTGAACCCTGAGGTCCCTCTGCTCCTGTATTCTCCTCAAAGTTGTCCCATTGAGCCTGTGTTGTCTCTCCATGTTACAGCTACCAAAACACAATAACCTTATGTTTCTCTGCATTGAAATTCATCTGCCAGGTGTCTGCCCATTTGGCCAACTTAGCAATGTCCGTCTGAAGTCACTCAGCATCATCCTCACAATTCACTATTCTCCCCTAGCTTAGGATCATCAGCAAATTTAGAGATTTTGTCCTAAACATCTAAATCCAAATCATTTATATGAATCAGAAAAACACTGATCACTGGGGAACACCACTTTCAACTCGTCTCCAATCTGAGAAATGACCGTCTATGCCTACCCTCTGTTTCCTATCTTGGAGCTGTCTTTTAATCGATGTTGTCAAGGACCCATTAATCCCAAATATGTTTAACTTGCTAACCAACCTGCCACGTGGCTCGGTATCAAGTGCTGTCTGAAAGTTCAAATATACAACATCCACAGCACTACCTTCATTCATTGCCTGTGTTACCTCATCAAAGAACTCGGTGGCTCAGTGGTATGGGCGGCATGGTGGCTCAGTGGTTAGCACTGCTGCCTCACAGCACCAGGGTCCCAGGTTCAATTCCAGCCTCAGGCGACTGTCTGTGTGGAGTTTGCACATTCTCCCCGTGTCTGTGTGGGTTTCCTCTGGGTGCTCCGGTTTCCTCCCACATTCCAAAGATGTGCAGGTCAGGTGAATTGGCCATGCTAAATTGCCCGTAGTGGGAGGTGCATTAGTCAGAGGGAAATGGGTCTGGGTGGGTTACTCTTCGGCGGGTCAGTGTGGACTGGTTGGGCCGAAGGGCCTGTTTCCACACTGTAGGGAGTTTGATCTAAAGCTATTACATTTGTCAGATGTGACTTGCCCTTGACAAAGCCACGTTTAATATCTCGTATTAAGTTAATTTTCTCTAAGAATATATTTACCTTATCCCGTATAATGGCCTTCATGTGTTTTCCCACTACTAATGTCAGGCTGTAGTTTCCTGAGTTATCCTTTGCCCCTTCCTTAAACAATGGTGTCACATTTGCAATCCTCCAGTCCCAGAGGACTAATTCTGTGTTCAGAAAGGACTGGAAAATTTCTGATAGCTCTCGTGACTCTGTCTGCAACCTAGGATCCATCCCATCCAGGCCTGGCGATTTCTCTACCTGAAATGCTGCCAGTCCTATTAGCACCTCTTAGAGTCATAGAGATGTACAGCATGGAAACAGACCCTTCAGTCTAACCCATCCATGCCAACCAGATATCACAACCCAATGGAATCCCACCTGCCAGCACCCAGCCAATATCCCTCCAAACCCCTCTGATTCATATACCCGTCCAGATGCCTTTTAAATGTTGCAATTGTACCAGCCTCCACCACTTCCTCTGGCAGCTCATTCCGTACATGTACCACCCTCTGTGTGAAAAAGTTGCCCCTTAGGTCCATTTTATATCTTTCCCCTCTCACCCTAAACCTATGCCCTTTAATTCTGGACTCCCCCAACCCAGGGAAAATACTTTGTTTATTTATCCTATCCATGCCCCTCATGATTTTGTGAACCTCTATAAGGTCACCCCTCAGCCTCCGACGCTCCAGGGAAAACAGCCCCATCCTGTTCAGCCTCTCCCTATAGCTCAAACCCTCCAACCCTGGCAACACCCTTGTAAATCTTTTCTGAACCCTTTCAAGTTTCACAACATCTTTCCAATAGGAAGGAGACCAGAATTGCACGCAATATTCCAACAGTGGCCTAACCAATGTCCTGTACAGCCG
>NC_057760.1:3486846-3492882 GCF_004010195.1 Chiloscyllium plagiosum
TCTTTGTTACTTCTTCAAAAAACTCAATCAAGTTTGTGAGACATGATTTCCCACGCACAAAGCCATGTTGACTATCCCTAATCAGTCCTTGCCTTTCCAAGTACATGTACATCCTGTCCCTCAGGGTTCCCTCCAACAAATTGCCCACCATCGACGTCAGGTTCACTGGTCTATAGTTCCCTGGTTTGTCTTTACCGCCCTTCTTAAAGAGTGGCACCACGTTTGCCAACCTCCGATCTTCTGGCACCTCACCTGTGACTATCGACGATACAAATATCTCAGCAAGAGGCCCAGCAATCACTTCTCTAGCTCCCCACAGAGTTCTCGGGTACACCTGATCAGGTCCTGGGGATTTATCCACCTTTATGTGTTTCAAGACATCCAGCACTTCCTCCTCCATAATCTGGACATTTTTCAAGATGTCACCATCTATTTCCCTACAGTCTATATCTTCCATATCCTTTTTCACAGTAAATACTGATGCAAAATATTCATTTAGTATCACCCCCATTTTCTACGGCTCCATACAAAGGCCGCATTGCTGATCTTTGAGGGGCCCTATTCTCTCCCTAGTTACCCTTTTGTCCTTAATGTATTTATAAAAACCCTTTGGATTCCCCTTAGCTCTATTTGCCAAAGCTCTCTCATGTCCCCGTTTTGCCCTCCTGATTTCTCTCTTCTTTCCTACTCTCCTACTCTTCTTTATCGATATCACTCAGTTGCTCAACACTCACATTTTTAACTGGGCCATTGTCACCATTTTCTAATTTGGTAAAGACAGAAGCAAAATATCCATTTAGTACCTCGAACATATCCTTTGCCTCAGTAAGCAGCTCTCCTTCCTTACGAGCCCCACTCTATCCTTCACTAATGTTCTATTATTAATATGTTTGAAGAACATTTCACTTTTTGTTTTAGCACATCCTGTCACCCTTTCCTCTTGCTTTTAGTTTTCCTTATTCTAGCCTTAGCCTTTTCCCTACAATTGAGAGACTCTTTCTGGTTTTTATTGCTATTATTATTATCATCCCAGCATGCATCACATGCCTCCTCTTTCTTATATTTTCTCACCAACATCCTTCGTCATCCAGGGTCCTCTAGTTTTGGATACCCAATGTTTATTTCTCATGGGTCTATACTCTGTTTCTACTAACGTTAAGTGTCCAGTCCTATTCTGTCAGTGTTATTATGTCGTATTGACCCACAGCGAGTTCTGCTTCCAGCCCCCAGTTTTGATCACTATACTCTGTGCATTTAAAAACATTCAATTTAATGCTGCCCTTGTCTCTTTCTAGCCCAATGGAAGACGATCATTTCTTTGTTCACCGTCAGCACTAAAGTCTTCCTTCATTTCCTTTTCCTCCATTCACCATCTTCTCTCTTTTGCCCTCTCTGGTATATTCAAAACTACCTCCATTTGACAAGCCACTGGGTCTTTTCCCTGGTGTGGGGAGTCCAGAACTGGAGGGCATGGGTTCGGGGTGAGGGGGAAAAGATATGGGAGGGGGGACCTGGGGGGGGGCAGCTTTTTCATGCAGGGGGTGGTGCGTGTGTGGAGTGGGCTGCTAGAGGAAGTGGTGGAGGCTGCTACAATTCCAGCATTTAAAAGGCATCTGGATGGGTATGTGGGTGGGCTGGGTGCTGGCAGATGGGACTAGATTGGGTTGGGATGTCTGGTCGGCGTGGACATGGAGGGGATGGACCGAAGGGTCTGTTTCCATGTGGTACATCTCTATGACTAAGACTATGACCGCCCTGGCTTAAAAGTTTAAATCTACCCTGACTACAGTATTTCCTCTCTCTTCCAGGAGATTTGCTCAGGTGAAGCCATCTCTGCTGAAGAACATTGTCCTTTCCCAAAATTGGTCACAATGTCCCAAATATCTAAGACCCTCCCCTCTACACCACCCCTCATGCTTTCTTCTCTCTGGTCTGCCTTTGGTTAAATGGTGGAGCTCATGGTGTGCTACCTGAAATGTGTGGTTATCTTATACAGAAAGACTGGATAGCCCAGGCTTGTTTGGATGAGAATTCAGAAGAGTGGACGATAATTTGTTTTGAAGTTGATAAGATCCTGAATGATCTTGACAGGTTGAATGTGGAGAAGATGTTTCCACTTGTATGTGAGTCCAGAACTAGGGCACATTTAAAATTAAAGATCTTCCTTTTAAGACAGGGATGACAGGAGTTCTTTTATCTCAAAGAATGGTGCAACTTTGGAACTCTGTATCAGAAGGTAGGGGAGGTGGGATCATGAGTATGTTTAAGGCAGAGACAGGTAGTTTCCTTTTGGTAAAGGAGTCAATGATTGTCCAGGTTAGCTGAGAATGTGGAATTCAGAACACAAACCAATCAGCCATGATCTTATTGAATGGCAGAGCACACAGGAGGGCCTGAATAATTTATTTCTGTTCCCAATTCATATGTTTGTAATTGCTTGGTTGATGGATAATATTGGCCAGGATCTGGGTAAAATCTCCCTGACTCTGAATAGTGCATGGGATTGCTTATGTCCAGCTAAGAAAGCAGACAGGATCTCCAATTTATCTCAAAAGACAGCACTTCCAACAGTGCAATGCTCCTTTTCCAAGAAGAAAATATATATTTTTTTTAAAAACTAATACTTGAAAATTAATGTACTGCTCATACTGGTCCTCCATACTGAAGTATACAAGATGAGTTTGTCTTTTGCAAGTTTTACTGGGTTTTCCCTCTGGCTCAGCATCACACTAGAACGCTAGTTTAGATTTTGTATTCAGGTCTAACAAGTGGGGATTGAAATCATGACCTATTGACTGATGCAAAGCTTGTACCCATTGGGCTGTAGCAGACAGTATTTCCTTCTCATTCGAGGAGACCAGTATCTGTCTGTCAAATCCTGTGTTTCCCCGGCTAAATCTAGGCCAATCCTGATAGTGGAGCCGAGAGTAAATGCAGAAAGTTTGAACTAAACCAGCTCTTGTTTTCAGTTCAGGTTGAAATGTGGTGGTTCATGAGTTTTGTTTTGGCCACGAATCTGTCAAGGGGCGGCACAGTAGCTCAGTGGTTAGCACTGCTGCCTCACAGCACCAGGGTCCCAGGTTCGATTCCAGCCTCAGGCGACTGACTGTGTGGAGTTTGCACATTCTCCCTGTGTCTGCGTGGGTTTCCTCCAGGTGCTCCGGTTTCCTCCCACAGTCCAAAGATGTGTGGGTCAGGTGAATTGGCCATGCTAAATTACCCGTAGTGTTAGGTGCATTAGGAAATGGGTCTGGGTGGGTTACTCTTCAGAGGGTCGGTGTGGACTTGTTGGGCTGAAGGGCCTGTTTCCACACTGTAGGGTATCTATTCTAATCTAAAAACTGAGAAAGGGTACTGATAAATACAAATGGATGTGAGGTTATGTCCAGTATTTCAGTTGATTTATGTGACATGAGATAGGAAATAATTTGAAGAGAACACGCACCCAGTCATGATATTGGACACATCATAATGGACAGCTTTTGTCAATTCGAGTGTGCATAAGCCCTGCATTAACTTAGGATGCAGCCCAGTCCCATTAACCTCCATATAAACCTTTCACCAGTTCCAGTAACTGTCATCTCTCTGACTGTGCCAGACTGTGATTGAAATGTCCTCCTGCTCTTTTCCCTAGGATACTTCAGAAGTTACAGCTGAAGGTCAGGGGGACTCTGTACCGGACCTCACATTCAACCATGTGCAGAATCTGGATCATGTCCGCTCTGTGCTTTGGAACTTGGCCACAAAGCACCTGAAGCCAGGTGATTGGAAGAAGTTGGCAGAGCACTGGGATTTCTCCAAGAAACACATCAAAGCTGTGGAGACTCAGTGGACAGGTATATGAAGCAAAGAGCCGAAAATTACAACTGAATAGTGGGGGATGTCAGGCAAATTTGGAACAAACATTGGGACAATTGAGAAAGAAAATAATGCCTTCAATACTAATTGAGAACTGACCTGCTTTAGTTTAAAACAACCTGAGACTGACGGTCTGTGTCAAGGATGGGTATCAGTGGCTGTTCAGGTAATCACTATCTTGAACATTACCCTGTTGATGTATTTGAAGTCACATTTGATGACAGCCAATTTTCCAGCTTGGTTGCTTATTTGCTGTTCTTTCTGCTTCACCACGAAAAAGACAGAAACGATTTAAACATATGATCTTACAATACCCCAATCAAACTCTCCCAGGTACAGCATGGTGTTTGATACAGAATAAAGCTTCCCCTACACTCTGTGCCTGAAACTTTCCCAGGATAGGTACAGTATTGGGTTAGATACAGTGTAAAGCTCCTTCTGTATTGTTTCCATTAAGCATTCCTGGAACAATATAGCATTAGATTAGGTATAGAGTAAACCTTCCTCCTAGCTGTCCCCATCAAACACTCCCAGCGCAGAGACAGTACAGATTAGATTCAGAGTGAAAATACCTTTTGCAATGTTGGTTTGTGCATTCCTGAGCATAAAGTGAGGAGGAATAACGATGCTCAATGAATTTAAAAGTTTCAAATTTGTGTTAACATTAATCTGAATTATCCTGAGGTGAGCCCTCCTCTGTCTGATTTTCATTTTGTATGCAGGAAGGAACAGTTATAAGGAGCATGGTTACCGAATGCTGCTGATCTGGCTTCATGGGATTATCACCTTGGGCAAGAATCCCATCAAGGAGCTGTATGAAAGTCTGGTGAAAATTGAAAAAGCTAAAGTAGCAGGTGACTATGACCTCCAGCTGGTTTAAAGCTACAGGGCTGAAGTATATTCATTAGAATGGCCTAAATGAATTATGAGTCCTCACAATTCATACTAGTCCACATTTTAGTTAATCTAGTTAACTATAAACTTAGTGTAATCAATCCCAAAGTTTTATTCATCGTGGTTAACGTTTATCTTCCTTAGTGGGAACATTTCGATGTCCTTGAAGCCACTGATTCTCATTGGGTCCTCGTGTTTTTGATTACAGTTGTTCTGTGTTAACTTGTGTCTTGAAATCCCTATCAGTGTTCCAGGGAACTAGTGATCCATTGAAATTCTACACAAGAAGGGTGAATGGAAAATGATTTAAAACAGTTTGACTGGGATCCTAAGTGATGAGGGTGACATGGAAGGGATCTGATCCACTTAGATTCTGTATTTTTTTCTTTAATCTTTCTTGAGATTTTGACGTTGCTGGAAAGGCCAGCATTTGTTGCCCATCCTAACATTGTCCTCGAGCTAAGTAACTTGCATAACCATTTCAGAAGGCAATTAAGAGCCAACCACGTTGTTGTAGGTTTGGTGTCACATGTTGGACAAGCCAGGTTACTTTAGGCAGATTTCAATCTCAAAAGGGCATTGATGAACAAGATGGATTTTTACGACGATTGGTGACAGATTACTGAGACTGTCTTTATACGACAGAATTACTATTTGCAATCAAATTTCTCCAGCTGTTGTGGTGTGATTGAACCAATGACCCAGAACATTAGCCTGGGCCTCTGGATTATTAATCACGTGATTTATTGAAAAGGGCGGGTGCTGGAAAAGGACAGCAGGTCATGCTGCATCCTGGTAAGGGCTTATGCCTGAAACGTCAACTCTCCTGCTACTCAGCTGCTGCCTGACTTGCTACGCTTTTCCAGCACCACCCTTTTTGACTTTGACTTTTCCAGCATCTGCAGTTCCTGCTTTCTCCTGGATTCTTTATGATGGATCACAGAATTACAGAATTGTTATGGTGCAGCGAGAGGTAATTTATATAGCCATAATCCCCTCCCTTTTACCCATATCCCTGCCCACCATTCTATCAAAATAATCATCCAATGTCCACTTGATTACCTCAGTTGATGCTTCCAGGAAATGCATTTCATTCCTTAAATACTTGCTGTGAAAAAGGATGTTCTTGAATTATCCTTCATCTGTTTGCACATCACTTTAAATCTACACCCCTCTCATTGTTGTTCATTTTATAAATGGGAATAGCTTCTCCCTATCTACTGTATTGGGCTTGCTCATGATTTTGAAAACTTCAATCAAATAGAGTCATAGAGATGTACAGCA
>NC_057760.1:3497439-3506857 GCF_004010195.1 Chiloscyllium plagiosum
GGATTCACTCGATCTATCCTGTCTATACCTTACATATGCTTCCTTCTTTTTCTTAACCAAACCCTCAATTTCTTTAGTCATCCAGCATTCCCTATACCTACCAGCCTTCCCTTTCACCCTGACAGGAATATACTTTCTCTCAGCCTTTTTCTCTCGAAAGAGAACAGTACCTACGTTTTCAATCTATTCTTATAACTGAAGATTCTAATTCCTGGCACCATTCTTGTAAATCACTTCTTAAATCTCTCCAGTCCATTCAAATATTTCCTTTAATGGGCAGCCAACAACTGTACACAATAGACCAGCTGAGGTCTAACAGGTACAAGTTCAACATCATCTCCTGCTCTTATACTCTATGCTCCTATTAGTAAAGCTGGGAATGTTGCAAGTATTATTAACTGTTCTCTTCACTTGTCCTGCCAGCTTTAGTGATCTGTGAACACATATACCCAGATCTGTCTGCTCCTGTACCAGCTTTGGAATTGTAGCCCCTAATCTATATTGTCTTTCAACGTTCCTCTGACCAAAGTGCATCACCTCACACTCCGCTGCATTGAGCCTTGTCTGCTACCTAACTGTCCATTTCACCAACTTGTCACTGTCCTTCTGAAATTCTACTCTGTCCTTATCACAGTTTATAATTCTTTCATGTTTGGTGTCATCTGCAAGCTTTGAAATTTTCCCTATATCCAGATCGTTAATATTTATCAGGAAAACCAAGAGTCCCCTGGGAAATTTGGCTACAAACCTTCCCCCATCCCAAGAAATATCTATTGGCCATGCCTCTCTGAGTAATTATTAAGGATTATCCATTGGGACAGGAGTAAATAGGCACCTGGAGAAATGGATTGTGCATAATGGGCATGATGTGGAAGAGAACTGGTCCAATGGAATTATGTGAGGGAGTGAATAAGGAGGGATCTGGTGTGATAGTAGTTAAATAAAAGGGATCTGATTAATTAGGATTTTGTGTGATGAGAGGAAAGAGGAATCTGGTCCACTGGGATTCTGCATGATGGGAATAAATAAGAACTTGGTTCATTGGGATTCTTTATAATCAGAGTGAAAAGAGATCTGCTCCATTGAAATTCTGAATGATGGGTATGATTGGGAACGGATCTGGTACATTCAGATTCTATCTGATGAGCAATACACTATATACAATTCTGATCCAGAGGGATTCTGTGGCATGATGTGGAAGCGTTCTGGTCTTTTCACATTCCATATGATGGGAGTGATTAGAAAGAAATCTGGTCCATTGGGATTCTTCGGATGGGCATGATTAAAAAGGAATATTGTTTGTTTTAACTCTCTATAATTGGTGTGATAAGGAAGTTATCTGGCACATTAGGATTTTGTATAATAAATGAGTAGAGATTTGGTCCATTGAGATTCTGTATGGTGATTGTGAAGAGGGATTCAGTGCAGTGAGTGAGTGGGAAATCTATGGGTCATTGAGATTCTGTACGGTGATTGTGAAGAGGGATTCAGTGCAGTGAGTGAGTGGGAAATCTATGGGTCACTGAGATTCTGTACGGTGATTGTGAAGAGGGATTCAGTGCAGTGAGTGAGTGGGAAATCTATGGGTCATTGAGATTCTGTAGGATTATGATGAATTTGAAGGGATCTAGTCTATTGGCATTCTGTGTGATACAAGTGGCCTGGAAAGAGTTTGATCTATTGCATCACGGCACGATAGCTCAGTGGTTAGCACTGCTGCCTCACAGCACCAGGGTCCCAGGTTCTATTCGAGCCTCGGGCAACTGTCTGTGTGGTGTTTGCACATTCTCCCAGTGTCTGCGTGGGTTTCCTCCGGGTGCTCCGGTTTCCTCCCACAGTCACAAAGATGTGCAGGTCAGGTGGATTGTCCATGCCAAATTGTCCATACTGTTAGGTGCATTAGTCACAGGGAAATGGGTCTGGGTGGGTTACTCTTTGGAGGGTCGGTGTGGACTGGTTGGGCCAAAGGGCCTGTTTCCACACTGTAGGGGATCTAAGTTTCAATTGTGTCAGTTTCACAGCAGTGCATTTTAAACGTTTAATATGACCTAAATTTTATATTATTATTGTGAACGTTTATTTTACCAGAATTGTCTTTGTTCAACAGAGAAAATACGTAGACAGGCGAATACAGAGAAGGATTCATCGCAGAAGTGCAAAGTGATGTGAGTGGTACAGAAGGCACAGGTGGAACAACATCTATTATTGAATAATGTTTCTTCGCACTGTTTTCCTGAAATATCTTTTAAAATAAATTGATTTATAAGTATAAGTTTCAATTTTTGAGAAGATTTGTAGCTCAGTTTCAGGTTCAGGTTGTAAGTTTGCTCGCTGAGCTGGAAGGTTTGTTCTCAGATGTTTCGTCACCATGCTACGTAATATTATCAGTGAGCCTCCGTGTTCTGTTCCACTTTCTATTTATGTGTTTTGGTCTGTTAAAGTGGGTGATATCACTTCAGAGTAAAAAATATTAAAACAAAGGCACATCACCAACACTTTGACAATCATAGTCCATAAGATGAAACCATTTGAATTATGTAAGGCTAGTGCTCAGGGTTTTGACCCTGCTGGGTTTTGATTGGTTCTGATGGATATCATTTTTATTTTTGAGAGGAGTCAAGTGTTATAAAATTAAGAGCCTTCTAACCTGCACGTAAATTGATTAAATTAAGCGAGACTGAATAAAAATGAAGTTAATTGCCTTTTGAACACCATTACATTGCAACATCAATCCAGGGAAGGGCTACTCTGTAAACCCTTGTGAACCAAGAAAATCCCAGAATAGCTCTGATAACTTCTAACTTGTTACATGTTACCTCGGTGTCCTAGCACTTAAAGTTCCACTAAAGCAAATGATGCACCGTATACTAAGCAGAAATGTCTATTTCAGATTATTATCCTCTTTCCTGTTAAAACAAAAAAAAACCAAACATTTTGTTCAAAGTGAAATTTGCTGTTGCAAATGGCTGTCACCAGGATGCCTTCTGTAAATCACAATCTGGTAACCAAGCTTCAGATACAAGTCTGCAGACCCAAGTCTTCACCTGAGTTCTCTCACACAGCTTCAGATACACTAATGTATGGAGACACTCAGCAGCTTACATAGGAACAGTCTGGATGGAACTTTATTCAAGTCAATGTTGGACGAGTCATGGGAGTGTTTGATGGGAACGGTGTGAAGGCTCTCTAACCTCTGGTATACCTGTCCTGGGAGTACCTGATGGGGATAGTGTAGAGAGAGCTTTACTCTTTATCTTATCTGTGCTGTATCTGTCCTGGGAGTGTTTGATGAAGACAGTTTTGAAGGAGTTTTACTTATTATCCAGCACTATGTTGTACCTAGAGTGAGCATTACTCTGCATCTAGCCCCGTGCTGTACCTACCTTATGAGCATTTGATGGGACAGGAAAGCTAAGTTTATCCTCTAGCTAAACACATTCTATTCCAAGTTGATAGTGTTTACATTAAACCTGGAATAATGTTCTCATCTAGATCAAGTTTTGTGTTGTTTGTCATGATGGTTAGAAAAATTCCTATTCTTATAAGGTATAGCATTTTGAGGAACTTTATTTGGTGTTTTCTTGGTAAAATTGTGGGGTTTAGTTTCTTACTATGACGTTTTGAAGTGTTTTGACTTGAGGGATAAACACAAACTGGTTTAGAATACAGTCACAAAAATGGAAAATAGGCAGCCTCATCGCTGCCCTGTTAGCTCTATTAGGATTCAGGTTCTCAAACAAAAAAACAAATTGCTGGAAAAACTCAGCAGGTCTGACAGCATCTGCGGAGAGAAAGCAGAGTTAATGTTTCAAATCCAGTGACCGTGCTTCAGACTTGATGGTAGATGGGTTAATATTTATGCAGAAGGTGGGGTGGAGGCATGGGGTGAGAGGAAAAGGATGAGTAGAAACAGAGCCCGAAGAGAGAGAAACACAGTTGGATAGACAAAGGAGGGGTTAAAGATAAAAAAGGAATAGCTGCTTAATGGGGCTTTTAGTGGCTGACAGTGTGGTTATATGTGGTAGCAGCCCATGTGATGACAAGGCCTGGTGTGTGGGGATAAGGTGGGCCTGGATGGTTCCGTAATCTAACATTGATTTTTATTTTAGTTCTTAATCCAAATGTTTGCTTCTTGTTGACAGATCCATACTTCAATGATGGGTCAGGATTCTAGTGCAACCTCGAAAGCACCGGTTCTCTAAGATCCTGACAAAGACGTTTGTTTATCTGTCCGAGCTATTGATAGATCTAAATATTTCCAGATATTTTTTGTTGTTTTCTGCATTTCAGAATTTTACAAGTTTTTTTTTAATGTGGGCAGGAAGAAACCTATTTCCTTTGTCATCTGTGCATTAATTGTAGGATCACACAGGGTTCCTCTCTGTGTGGTTGAGCGCTTCATTTTGATTGCAGCTGATGGTTTTTTCAGGTGTTGTTTGTCCTCTAGATTCTTGGTGGCAGGGTGGCACAGTAGTTAGCGCTACTGCCTCAGCGCTGGGGACCCAGGTTCAATTCCACCCTCGTGTGACTC
Organism: Chiloscyllium plagiosum; assembly: GCF_004010195.1. Lineage (NCBI taxonomy): Eukaryota > Metazoa > Chordata > Chondrichthyes > Orectolobiformes > Hemiscylliidae > Chiloscyllium > Chiloscyllium plagiosum. The sequence goes on from NC_057760.1 coordinate 3,501,971, forward strand.
TCTCTGTGGAGTTTGCACATTCTCCCCCATGTCTGTGTTGGCTTCCTCCGGGTGCTCCGGTTTCCTCCCACAGGCCAAAGATGTGTAGATGAATTGACCAAAGCTAAATTGCCGGTAGTCTTCAGGGATTTGTAGGTTAGGTGCATTAGTTAGGGAAAATGTAGAGTAATAGGGTAGGGGAATAGGTCTGGGTGGGATACTCTTCGGAGGGCCAGTGTGGACTTGTTGGGTCAAATGGCCTGTTTCCATGCTTTAGGGATTCTATGATTCTATTCTAATCTGCACGTTAAAGGTCCAATAGTACTATTTGAAGACAGGCAGGTGAGTTCTCCCCTATAGTGGTCAATACTGAGCTCTTCAAAATATGGTTAAAACAGATTATCTGGTTATTAATTAATTTTTGGATGTTTGTTGTATACAAGGTGAATACACTATTTTCCTACGTAATACTACTGATTACACTTCAAAACAAAATTCTTAATTGGCTGTGAAGTTTCTAGGAAGTCCTGAGGTTGTGAAATATGCTATAGAAAAATCGTAAAAAGAAAAGTAGCACTCAATATTTAGGTAACACAGTTTCGGTTTTAGATTGGAGACAGAAGACAGGGCAAGTAAAGGTTCCCACACAAAAGCAGAAATTGCTGGAGAAACTCAACAGGTCTGGCAACATCAGTGGAGAGAAAGCTGAGTTTCTGTTTTGAGAAGGATCACTGGACTCAAAATGTTAACTCTACTTTCTCTCCACAGATGCTGCCAAACCTGCAGAGTTTCTCCAATAATTCCTGTTTTGTTTCAGATTTCCAGCGTGCAGTTGTTTTATTAAAGAATCCCATAGTTTGCATGAAGTGTGAGGGATTTGAGGAGTTTAGCAGTTTTAGGCAAGGCTGAGGGACAGTAGGAGTTAGCTTAAGATCCAAGCAATTATGAGCTTAATGAGGGGAATGACAATTGTAGAGTTAGTTCTTCAGCACAAGTCTCTGAACTTACAAAATTCTAATGTTCTTATTTTGCTGTTTCTTAAATGAGTGCGGTGTCCCAGTGACAATTATCTACCCTTGCAAACCCCTCTAACCATTTGTCATTTTCATGTCAAAGATGCTAACTCAGAATCTTTGGTGAACATCTGCAGTGCATTTTGTAGCTAGAACACTGCTTCTCCTGAATGTCAGTGGTAGAAGGAGTGGATGCTTGTGGATGTAGTGCCAAACAACTGGGCTGTTTTGTCCTGGATGGTGTCAATCTTCTCAAATGTTGTTAAAGCTGCACTCATCCAAGCAAGTGGGGAGTGTTCCATTACACCCCTGACTTGTGCCTTGTTGATGATGGACAGGCTTTGGGGAGACAGGAGGTGAGTTTCTCTGTGCAGGATGTTTAGCGTGTAACCTGCTTTTGTGGTCACAGTGCTTATATGGCTAGTTCAGTTTCTGATCAATGGTAATTCACAGAGTATTGGTAGAGCAGATTCAGTGATTGTAATGTCATTAAATGTCATGAGGTGATGGCCAGATTCTGTGTTGTTGGAGATTGTCATTGCTTGGCTCTCATGTGGTACAAATATTACTTACCACCTGACTGCCCAAATCTGATATACCAATTGCCCAGATCTTACCACATTTGGACATGGGCTGCTTCAGTATCACTTCTGTCTTTACGATGGGGAGATAGTTGTGGATGAAACAGCTGAAGGTGGCTGGGCAAGTGACTGTATCCTGAGGAACTCTGACACCAATGTTCTAGAGCTGAGATGACTGATTTCCAACAACCACAATCATTTTTCTTTCAGCTCACCCAGGGAACAGTTTGCCTCCTGATTTGCATTTACTGTAATTTTGCTGGGGCTCATTAAGCTTTTGGAGTACTGCATGCAATTCTGGATTCCCTGCTATCGGAAGGATGTTGTGAAACTTGAAAGGGTTCAGAAAAGATTTAAAAGGATGTTGCCAGGGTTGGAGGGTTTGAGCTATAGGGATTAGATTAGATTCCCGACAGTGTGGAAACAGGCCCTTCAGCCCACCAAGTCCACACTGACCCTCCGAAGAGTAACCCACCCAGACCCATTCCCTTACCCTATATTTACTCCTGACTGACGTACCTAAAACTATGGTCAATTTATCATGGCTAATTCACCTGATCTGCACACCATTGGATCGTTGGAGGAAACTGGAGCACCCGGAGGAAACCCAGCAGATCAAGGGGAGAATGAGGGGCACGGATAGAGTAAATAGACAAGGTCTTTTCTCCGGGGTAGGGCAAGTCCAAAACTAGAGGGCACAGGCTTAAGGTGAGAGGGAAAAGAGTCAGGAGGTTAGTTTCTCAGTGTGGGATTCTTAGCGTGTAACCTGCTTTTGTAGTCATAGTCCTTATATTTCCCTTCCCAACCCTGCAGTGTTCTTTCCCCTTCAACAACTCTCCCCACATATCCCAGTTCTCCAAAGTAATTCTTGTCATTCTTTAATTAGCTTCACTAGAGACTGTGATGGTCCCCTAAATCCTTCTGTTAAATAAGTTAGCATGGTGCACTCTATTTGAGTGCAGTTCCCCATTTCTCATCCAGATAATTTTTAAAAACATAGGTGCTTTTTTTAAAATTGCTAATATGTTAATCGAGTGTAACACAACAGTCGAACAGGGTTGGAGATGGAGAGAAACAAGATGAACATGGCTTGTGCTGTCCCTTACAAAATCAGCTCCGATTCCAATTACCACCTGTCTTATTTAATTATCTCATCGAGCACATTACATGCTACAACTGACATCTGCTCTTAGGGGAATGAATAAGAACAATTTTGGTTCCAGCTTCTCATTCCAATCCAGTGATCTTTGGTGGAAAATGTCAGATAAGGATAAGATGCCTTTAGGTGTGATATTATCACGGTTAAAAAAACCTGATGATGCTCAGTGTTTGAGTTGAGTGATGTACTGGAGGGTATTTAATCCCTACGGATTTCTATCTATCTCCACAAGGAATTAATGCCTTCAAGAGAGATGGGAAGAGATGAAAATTACTTCATAAAGGATCTGACATTCTGTTCAAGTGGAGTTGAGGATAGGGAATCAGCCTGAAGGATGTTCACTTATTAATGAACTTGGATTTCCAATGTTATTGGACTAGAAACTGGTTGAGGAACCTGGCGTGCACCAGAAGAAAATGAGGGCAGATGCCTGTTCAAATCGCTTTTCCCCTTTGCTAAAGGATGGTGGAACTCAGGTTCGGGATTGAAGACAGCACTGTTCCATGTAAAAGAGCGGTGATTGATTTCAAAGATCTTTATATAAGCAGGATTCAACTTGAGACCTGTCTCTTTCATATTTACCAACTTTTTATTCATTTTATAATTTGGTAAACTCTGTATTCTCAAACTGTTTGGAGAATATTTCACTTCTAACCAAATAATTTTCTGGTAAATAGGATATGCTCAAATCCCATGGTATCAGTCGTCTTATCCTTTCACCAGTGGAGAGCAGGCAAAGGACAATTGAAGCTACATGTTATTTATCCATATGATAATGCACAGATGTAGCACATTGAAACTCAAAAGTACAATGAGTTATTTTATAACAGCCAATTGCAAATGATTTCCTTTAACTACATATGTCATTTCCAGTGACATGTATGAAGATTTCATCATTTTAGAAATGCTTCTTTAAAAACTTTCAAAGGTTTTGGAGATAGTTGACTTGTCACCTCTCTGCAGAAGAAACTCCCTTGTGTTGGATTCGGATATTACTGCAGTGCCACTTAGACTGAGTTCTCCACGTATTTATCAACGTCTGTTCTTTGGTCTGCCATCTAGACAATTATTTCACTGCATATCTCCTAATGACTTGTCTTCCTTGTTGTAGCTATTTGTTATTTGCAGAGTTGCTGCTGATCTGCATTTTGATTAGACCAACTGGTAGAAATCAAAGGGCTTTTTTCAAGGTTTTGGTCCAAAACTTTAAGCTGCTGTAGCTTTTCATTTTGGTCGGCTGCATGTCCTTCTCTGATGATTGGCTTTAGAGAATTGTGAACTGCGTCACGGTTTTGTAATGTTAATAAGTTGAGTTTTGTGACGGGACATATAGGGAGACTTTGCAGAACTTTGAGAAGATAAAAAAGGCCTTCCGTTTGAAGAAAAGTAGGCAGATTTCAAAGCTCTACTAGAATTAGGAGCCTTGTTTATCTGACTGTGGGAAAATGTTTGGGGTTTCCTCATCATGGAATTAATTTTAGTGGGTTTGTGGAGAAAGTTTGGTGGCCTTCTGTATTTAAGGGTAATAGGAATAGGATCATTAGAAGGATCTGGAGACCTGTTAGGGAATGGTATCGATAACCTTCTGTTAACAGGAGCTGTTAGAGAGAGATTACGAGGTTTTAATAAATTCCTATTGATAAGGGTATTTGGAGAGTTAATACGAGGAATCCATGGTATTTGTTCTTTAACAGGAGTAATGTAAGGGGGTTGAACAAAAAACACCGAGGTTACTTTATTCACAGGAGCATTTGGAGTGGGATTGTGAGAAGGTGAAATTCTCCTATGTAAGACGACAGGTGGAGTGGGCAGAGGCATAGATTTCCTATTCTCAGAGGCAAATGGACTGGGATTGTGAGAAGGGTTTGATTTCCTATTGACAGGAGTATTAGGAGTGCGACTATAAGAATGGTTATTTGTTCGCCTGTTGACAGAGATATTTGGAGTGGGACTGTAAGAACGGTTTGTTCTCCGATTGACAGGAGTATTGGGAGTGGGACTGTAAGAACGGTTAGTTGTTCTGTTCATGGGGGTATTTGGAGTAAGATTGTAAGAATGGTTTGATGTTCTCCGATTGATAGGAATATTTGCAGTGGGATAGTAAGGACGGTTTGTTGTTCTGTTGACAGGAGTATTTGGCGTGGGACTGTAAGAA
>NC_057760.1:3507057-3517951 GCF_004010195.1 Chiloscyllium plagiosum
AGTTGTTCGTCTGTTGACAGGGGTATTTGGCGTGGGACTGTAAGGACGGTTAGTTGTTCTATTGACAGAGGTATTTGGCGTGGGACTGTAAGAACGGTTAGTTGTTCTATTGACAGGGGTATTTGGCGTGGGACTGTAAGAACGGTTAGTTGTTCTATTGACAGGGGTATTTGGCGTGGGACTGTAAGAACGGTTAGTTGTTCTATTGACAGGGGTATTTGGCATGGGACTGTAAGAACGGTTAGTTGTTCTATTGACAGGGGTATTGGGACTGTAAGAACGGTTAGTTGTTCTATTGACAGGGGTATTTGGCGTGGGACTGTAAGAACGGATAGTTGTTCTATTGACAGGGGTATTTGGCGTGGGACTGTAGGAATGGTTTGATGATTTTCTATTCACTATGGTTGTAGTGGGATTGTAGGAATGATTTGAAGTTCTCTTCTTAATAGAATCTGTTGGGTTGGGAATATAAGACGAATTTGAAAATCTAGTTTTAGAAGTGTTTTGGTTATGAATTTCATTAAACCCTGGAATCTGTTGACCATTTGAACCACTCAGAATTGTTGAGAATGTTCTATTCACAGGAGTAGTTGGAATAGGATTGCCAGAAGGTATTGAAGTTTTCTTATTCACAGGGGCAGCTGGAAGTTTATTGTGGGAAGGTTTTGAAGTTTTCTTATTCATCAATATAGTTGAAGTTGGCTTGCGGGAACCCTTTGTAGATAATCTATTCACTGGGGTAATATGAGTGAAACTGTTGGATGGTGAAAATCTATACTTAGGGACTTTTGGAGAATGAATTTGATATAAGTGTCGGGTTTTTTGATGCATGGGAGACATTTTATGGTGTTCTTGGGGAGGGGTTGAAGGTTTCCTATTTGCAACAGCAATTAAAGAGGCAACATAAGGGTTTGAAGCTTTATTTGTAAGTACTTTTGGTGAATATTCATGATGAAACTGTACGACTTGTCTATCACCCAATGTAGGTTGAGAAAAGCTATTTGAGAACTTAGGGGTTACCATATTCACAGGTGCATTATGGCTAAAAATATGAGGGCTTATCGGAAGTCTGCTATTTTCAGCAGCAGTTGGACTGGGATAATGGGAAAGGATTGGTGAGGTATTTTTACGGCGCTTTGAAGGATGAGTGTAATGAAAACGTGGAATTTGTCTGTTTGTAGCTTGAGGAGGAACAATGGACACCTTTGGCGATACAATATTCATAAAGGCAGTCGGATTGGGATAATGTGAAGGGTTTGGTGAGCTATTTTTCTGTATATTTGGAACATGAGTGCTATGAAATTGTGGAATTTGTCTATTGGTGAGAGTATCTTGAGGAGGAAAAATGAAAACTTCTGGAGATACTGTATTTATAGAGGCAGCTTGGCTAGGATAATGTGAAGGGTTTGGTGAGCTATTTTTCTGTCTATTTGGAATATGAGTATAATGAAAGCGTGGAATTTGTCTATTGGTGAGAGTATCTTGAGGAACAATGAACACCTTTGGCGATACAATATTCATAGAGGCTGTCGGATTGGGATAATGTGAAGGGTTTGGTGAGCTATTTTTCTGTAGAGTTGGCGCATGAGTAGAATGAAACTGTGGAATTTGTACATTCTTAATATCTTGAGAAGGAACAATGAAAAACTTTGGCAATACTATATTCGTAGGGGTAGTTTGACTGGGATTAGAAGGGCTCGGTGAGCTATTTTCCTGGATATTTGGAATATGAGTATAATGAAACTGTGGAATTTGTCTATTAACAGTATCTTGAGGAGGAAGAATGAAAATCTTTGAAGACACTATATTCATAGGGGCAATTGGACTGGGATTATGTGAAGGGTTTGGTGAGGTATTTTTGCGCATATTTGGAGGACGAATAACTTGGTGCTGTGGAATTTGTCCATTCGAAACAATAGTCTGGGGAGTGACAAGGAAAACCTTTGACACTACTGCACTCGTAGGGGCAGTTGGACTGAGATTACTTGAAGGGTTTGGTGATTTATTTTTGTGGATATTTGGAGGATGAGGAAGTTGATGCTGTGGAATTTGTCCATTGATGAGAGTATCTTGAGGCGAAACACTGAAGATCTTTAAGTATGTTATATTTGCAGGGGCAGTTGGACTGCGATTATGTGAAGTGCTTGGTGAACTAGTTTTCTGGATATTTGGAGTATGAGTATAATGAAAGTGTGGAATTTGTCTACTCATAGAAGTAATTTGAGGAAGAGCATTGAAAACCCTTGTGGATACTATATTCAGGGGGGCTGTTGAAGTGGAATTGTGTGAAGATTCTGAAGATAGTTTTTTCCCAGGGGCAGATGAGGTGTGATTATGGGAAGATTTGGAAGCTCGCTTATTCCCAGAACCAGATGGAGTGCGATTATGGGAAGATTTTGAAGATCGCTTATTTCCAGGAGTGGATGGAGTGCGATTATGGGGAGACTTCGAAGTGCGTTTATTCCCAGAACCAGACTGAGCACGATTATGGGAAGGTTTTGAAGATCTCTTGCTCCCAGACATGGATGGAGCACGATTATGGGAAGGTTTTGAAGATCTCTTACTCCCAGACACGGATGGAGCACGATTATGGGAAGATTTTGAAGCTTGCTTATTCCCGGATGCAAATGGCGGAGTGTGCTTTTGAGAAAGTTGTAAAGATCTCTTATATTGAGGGGCAGAATGTATGTGACTGTGGTAAGGTGAAAATCTTGTATTTACAGTAATAGATGGTGTTGGAAAGTGGGAAAGTGAAACTCCATCTGGAGTATCGATATGAGGAAACCATGGGCTTTGTCCATCCATAGGATTACCCTGAAAAGGTCCAGGCAAAAGTGTTGAGGGTGCTGTATTCAGATGAATGTTTTGAGGAGAAGCAAGTGAAAGTTTCATGTTTTCAAGATTATGAGGATATGATGTGGGTCCTCCATTCATAGCAATATTTTGATTTAGACCGTGGGAAAGCACTGATGATCTTTTCAAGAAAGCATTTTGAAAAGCAGGATGGAAAACTCTTGATAGAATTCTGTTCCTAGAAGGATTTTGACTGGGCCCATGGAAAGTCACTGGAGAGATTCTGTTAAAAGGATCCTTATGAGGACTGAACAAAACTCTAGATTTTAAATTTTTGGATGCATCTTGAGTAGAACTGGGTGGAGATACTGAAAAACTGAAATTCATTGGTTCATCGTGTTTAAGGGCTTGGGAATAAATTGAAGAGCCCCTAATATTAGAATGAGGAGGTTCTGGAGAAGACCTTTTGCTAAGCTGAGATGTTTGATTATGATTGTGGGAAATCATTGATGACTTTCTACTAACATATGTATTCAACTTCGGCATGTAGTGAGAAATTGAAGATTTATTATTTACAGGAACCTTTTGCATAGGACTTTGGGATAATGTTGAAGGTTTGTTCCTGTGCAACATTGGTGTGGATATTCTTTGAGCAGGAATATGAAAGGACATTGACAGTCTTCTATTCAGAGAAGCGTGTTGGGTAGAAGTAAGGAAAATCATAAAAGATTTGCTATTCAAAGCAGAATTTGGAGTATGATTGTGAAAGGAGAATATCTGCGTCCCACTTTGGGGCACATTTTGTTTCGGCCTGTTGGAGGATGTCAGGGACCTGCTATTCCTAATGATGCTTTTCCCATTTGATGCAATTACATCAAGTTGTCTTAATGCATTTTCAAGGATACCTACATCATTTTCATTGGGATTTCTTCGAGAAAACTCTTTTTTGGTTTCAATTAGAAGATTTTCCAGCTGCTGCACATTGGGCTCCTCTGATGTTGAGTTTGATAGCCCTTTTAACAATTTATTTGTATGTTTCAGCTCCTCTGTAACTTGTTTTTGACCTAGGATATTTTGGCTATCCAAGAAGCTCATGACTATATTACTCTGTGTCTCTCTATTAGGCAATCCCCTCTTTTGTTCAGCATGGTCATACTTGAGACTTCCATTATGAATGAAGAGACCTCTGACTGATCCTTCATTCATTTCATTAATCAACCCCTGGCTTTGCTTTGGCTGCGTTGACCCTTGTTCTCTTTTGAAAGGTTTTTTTTCCAGTGTTACCTCTTTAGTAGTGCTTTGAGAAGTTTCTTCAGAAATTTCATTCTTTTCAGTCTTTGATAGTATTACATTCAACTGATCTAAGGCAGCTTTGATATTATTTATGTCATTCGTGGTTGGTTTTCGTTTTGAGAACTGCTTGTCCAAATCGTTCATTAAATTTTCAAGAGAAGGTAAGTCAGAATTCTTTGTGATCTCTGGTAGACCCTGTGACAATCCCTGATTATCTTGCTGTGCTGATCTGTCTACTTTATATTGTTGCCCTAAGGATAGCTGATTATGAGAAGGAATGCTCGTTACTTGTTCACTGATTAAAATTGGATTAAATATATGTTGATGGTGAAGATCTCCTTCAGGAATGATCAAACTCCTGAGCAGTCCTCTCTGGTGATTAGTTCTTGTATTTTCTGTGGTTGAGTCATTTTTTGGATGGATCTGTTGATTAATTTCTGTGTCATTCATGGCTAATGAGTGGCTTTTTAGAGGGTGAAGGCCTCCTGATTGAAGCAAATTTAGTGCAGTATTAATGTCACCCATGGTTACATTATGGCTTGTGGCTGGACTGTGTGAGCTATGTTTCTGAGATACTTTGGTAGTGGTGGGTGAGCCACGCCTTTGAGAAGGTTTGGTTACGGTAGATGAGCTATGATTCTGAGATTGGCTGGTTACAGTATGTAAATCATATCTCTGTGGTGATTTGGTAGTGGTAGTTGAGCCATGGTTTTGAGATGCTTTGGTTGTAGTTGGTGAACCATGTTTCTGAGGCAATTTACTTGTAGTAGGCGAGCCATGTTTCTGAGATACTTTGGTTGGGGTGGGTAAGCCATATTTCTGAGGTGATTTACTTGTCGTGGCTGAGCCATGTTTCTGAGATACTTTGGTTGGGGTGGGTGAGCCATGTTTCTGAGATACTTTGGTTGGGGTGGCTGAGCCATGTTTCTGAGATACTTTGGTTGGAGTGGGTGAGCCATGTTTCTGAGATGGCTTAGTAGAATAAGGTGAACTATGCTTTGGAGATATCCCAGTTGGTGTGCCTGAACCATGTTTGTGAATTGGCTTGTTTGGAGTTGGTAAGATGTGTTTGTGAGATCCTTCTGTTGAAGTGAAAAGGTCAATTTTCTGAGATCCTTTGACTGAAGTGGATGAGACGTGTTCTTGAAGTATGTTGGTTGGTGTGTTTGAGCTACTATCTTGCTTAGATGCAGTAGTTGACATGGAAAAGGCATTTGGCTGAGGAACTGTAGCTGACATGGAGAAATCACCTTTCTGAGGAACTATGGTTGACGTGGAGAAACTACCCTTCTGAGGAACTATGGTTGACATGGAGAAATTACCTTTCTGAGGAACAATGGTTGATATGGAGAAATTACCCTTCTGAGGAACTATGGTTGACATGGAGAAATTACCCTTCTGAGGAACTATGGTTGACATGGAGAAATTACTTTTCTGAAGAACTGTAGCTGGCATGGAGAATTCACTGTGGTGAGGAACTATGCTTGATGTAAAGACATTATTTTGCTGAGGAACAGTGTTTGACATGAAGGCGGCATTGTGCTGAGGAAATGTATTGAACATGAAGCCATTGTTGAGAGGTGCTGTGGTTGACACGGGGAAGATATCTTGCTGAGGAGCTGTACTTGACTTGTAAAGGTTATCTGCCTGGGGAGTTTTGGTCGACTTGGAGAATTCATTTTTCTGAGGTCTTTTGGCTGAAATGGAGAAGGAATCTTTCTGAGGCGCTGTGATTAGAGAATGTGAGCCATATTTCTGAGGTTCTTTTCCAGTAGTCTTATTCAGAGTTGACAATGTTTGGGAGAACTTTGCAGTTGGAATCACATCATTACTAATGTGCTGAATGCTCTCAATTATGATTGACTCTTTCATTGAAAAGCCTGGCTTCAACTGGTTTGGGATATATTCTGTTTCTTTTTTCTGCGTGGGAGACTCTTTCGAAGCATTGGGAAGAGTATTAAGCATTGTTTTAACAAGACTTTCAAATGAAGAAAATTCTTTTTCCTGCTTAGAAATGTTCTTGTGAATTGGGCCTGTTGACTTTTCGACCTGAGAGTGCCCACTCATGGTTTGTTCATGTGGGTAACTAGGGCTGCCTCCAGACTTTTTACTGACAGCTCCTTGGTTTTTCTTCCAAGAAGCCTCCTTTGATCCTTTTTCATTAAGTATTTTTTTACAGGTTGTTTCTATTTTGTTCCTTGTATCTGATGCTTCTTTTTGTGTCCTGTGAGCTTTAAACTTCAAATAGTCCTCAAACATTTGGTAAAAGAGCTGCAGTTCTTGTTCTACATCAGATGGAGCATGAGGGGAATCCGCTGACTTTTCCGCATCAAGATCTGTGCCCAAAGCTTCAATGTCCAGATAAGGAAGACTATCACCTCTTATATTGCCTTTGTTTTGTGTCACATAAGGATCACTGTGCTTAGATTGATCAGATGTAGGTTGGAAATGGTCTTCCTTAGCTGTGTTATACATCAGGTCACCAGTGTCTTCTAACATTTTTTCCAAATACAATGGCATAGTTGCATTTTTCACGTAAAAGTCAAAAATTATATCACCGAGTGATCCACTGTCACGTCTGAAGCGCCTCAAATCTTCTGGAACTATATCAGAAAGAAATACAGGTTCAGTTTTCTGCCTCTAGATCAAGTTAAAGGTGAATCCAATTTTATTTTCAAACTAATCAACAATTAAATACTTGATGCCTTTCACAACTCAGGAAAATTGCATCCTTGGGTCAGTTGTTAATTTTAACTTTCATAGACTTGCTTACTCATAGACTGATAGACATTTTTAGCACAGGAGGCAGCCATTCAGTCCACCAGTCAACAAAAGATTTGACTCTACACAACCTTTTTTCCAACATTTGATCCAAAAGACCATAAGATATAGGAGTAGAGCTCGGCAATTCAGTCTATTGGGTGTGAACAGGGCAGATAGATTTCTCAACTCCATTCTCCTGCCTTCTCCATGGAATCCTTGATTCCCTTACTAAGATTCTTGCTTAGATTTCACAGCCCTCTGCAGCAATGAAGTTCACAGATTAACCACCTCCTTGGCTGAGGAAATTCCTCCTCATGTCAGTTCCAAACAGTTGTCCCTTCACTCTGTGACTGTGCCCTGTAGTCTCTCCTATTAATGGAAACATCTTCTCCAAGTCCACTCTATTCAGGCCTCTCAGTATTCTGTAAGTTTACAATGAGAACCACCCCCCCCCCCCTCATCTTTCTAAACTCCATTGAGTACAGACCCAGAGTTCTCAACTGCTCTTCATATGGCAAACCATTCACCCCCAGAATCATTCTTGGATACGTCCTCTGGAGCTCTTCCAATGCCAACGTGTCCTTCCTTAGATATGAGGCACAAAACTGCTCACATACATCCAAATGTGGTCTGACTATAGCCTCTGCACCTGCGTTCTAATCCTCTTGAAATCAATGCTACCATTGCATTTGCTTTCCTAACTGCCAAGTGAACCTGAATGTTAACCTGAAAACGACCCTGAACTAGAACACGTCTTTTTGTACTTCCAATTTCCAACACCTTTCCCAGTTTAGAAAATAGTCTCCAATTCTTTTCTTCCTACCAAAGTGCATCTGTAAACATAGCAACAATATCCTCAGTACGTTAATCCAGATCGTTCATGTATAATGGAACTAGTTGTGGACCAACACTGACCCATGTGGAACTCTACTGGTCACCAGCTGCCATCTGAAAATGTCCTCTTTATCCCCACTCCCTGCTTTCTGCCAGTCAACTGAACTTTTATCCATGCCAGTACATTGCCCCTAACATCATGGGCTGTTATTTTATTTAACAGCCTCTTGAGTGACATCTTGTCAAAGGTCTTCTGGAAGTCTAGATAGATCACATTCACTGGCTCTCCTTTGTCTAACTTGCTTGTTATCTCATAGAATCCCTACTATGTGGCAGCCAGGCATTTGGCCTGTTGACTCCACAGCGATCCTCTAAACAGCATTCCACTCAGACCCATTGCCCTACCTCATCTCTGTAACCCTGCATTTCCCATGGCTAACCCACCGAGACTGCATATCCCTGGACACACTATAGGGCAATTTAGCTTGGCCAATCCAACTAACCTGCACAGGGTGGCACGGTGGCACAGCCTCAGGTGACTGACTGTGTGGAGTTTGCACGTTCTCCCTGTGTCTGCGTGGGTTTCCTCCGGGTGCTCCGGTTTCCTCCCACGGTCCAATAGATGTGCAGGCCAGGTGAATTGGCCATGCTAAATTGCCCATAGTGTTAGGTGTATTAGTCAGGGATAAATGTGGAGAGATGAGTCTGGGGGGGTTGCTCTTTGGAGGGTCAGTTTGGATTTGTTGGGCTGAAGAGCCTGTTTCCTCACTGTAGGGAATCTAATCTAATCTATTGACTGTGGGAGGAAACCCCGCAGACACGAAGAGAATGTGCAAACTCTACACAGTCAGTTGCCCAAGGAAGCAATTGAACCTGGGTCCCTGGCGCTGTGAGGCAGCAGTGCTAAGCACTGAGTTACCCTTCCACCCTCAAATAATTTCTTTGAAGAATTCTAACAAAAATGACGTCCCCTTAACCTAGCTGTGCTGACTCAGCCCTATTGCCTTAATCTCATCATTAATAATGGATTCAAAATCTTACCAATGACTGAGGTCAGGCTAACCAGCCCATCTTTTCTGTCATCTGCCTCCTTCCTGTCTTAAACATGGTGTTATGTTAGCCATTTCTCCATCCTCTGGAACCCTCCCTGACTCCAATGATTTGTGAAAGAGCACCACCAATGTTTCTACAATGTCCTCAGCTATCTCCTTCAGAAATCTGGGTAGTCCATCTGGTCAGGATGATGAATCATTCAGACCTTTCAGTTTCCCCAGCACCTTCTCCAGAGTGAAGGTCACGACACTCATCTCTGCCCCAACTCTCTTGAAGTTTATTAAAGAAAAGTCCCTATCTCTCCTCTATCATTTTTTTGTTCCCCAGTGCTGCTTCTGTAGCCTCATTTTCCAACAGTCCAGTGTCCACTCTTGAATCTCTTTTATGTTTCTAAAACCACTCCTACAATATTCTTTTACATTACTACCTAGCTTAGCCTCATATTTCATCTTCCCCCACACCCAATTGATTTTTAGTTATTCTCTGCTGGTTTTTAAAGGCTTGCCAATCTTCCAGCTTTCCACCAATCTTCACCACACTATATGCTTTTTGTTTTGCTGTCAGGCTGTCCCTGGCTTCCCTTGTCATCCTCCCCCTTAGTATGTTTCTTCTTGCTGTGAAGGTGCCCAGTGTTTTACTGGGGTGGACAAAGTCCGAGGTCACACGACACCATGTTCTTATTAGATTAGACTAGATTCCCTACAGTGCGGAAACAGGCCCGTCGACCCAACCAGTCCACACCGACCCTCCGAAGAGTAACCCACCCAGACCCATTTCCCTCTGACCAATGCACCTAACACTATGGGTAATTTAGCCTGGTCAGTTCACCTGTCCTGCACATCTTTGGACTGTGGGAGGAAGCCAGAGCACCCGGAGGAAACCCACGCAGACATACAGACCAACAGGTTTCTTTGAAATCGCAAGCTTTTGGAACGCTGCCGCTTCGTCAGGTGAAAAAACAAAATATATTCCTTCTTCCTTGGAATGAGGTTTTGCTGCGCTTTGTGAATTACCCAGAGAAACCCCTGCCATCGCTGTTCCACTGCCTTCCCTGCTAGGGTTAGGTTCCCCTTCCAATCAATTCTGGCCAGCTCCTCCTTCACATCTTTGTAGGTCCCTTTACTTCATTGTGATACCATTACATCTGATTCCATCTCCCTGTCAAACTGCAGGGTGAATTCCATCATATCATGGTTACTGTCCCCTAGGGGTTGGTTCACCTTAGGCTCCTGAATGAAGTCAGCCTATTACATATGACCAAATGCAGAACTGCTTGATCCCTTGTGGGCTCTACCACAAGCTGCTCTGAAAAACTATCTTGTAGACATTCCACAAATTATTTTTCTTGGGATCTGCTACCAACTTGACTCTCCCAATCCACCTTCATATTGAAGTCGCCCATGATTATTATAATCTTGCCTTTCTTACATGCCTTGTTTATCTTCTGATTTATTTTCTTTCTGACTACTTTTCCATTAAGGTTCCTCAACTCTACCCGTATAGATTCTATGCATTTTGACTCTGTATCACTTCTTGCTAATGATTTAATTTCATTTCATATAAACAAGACAATGCTGCAAGCCCCCACCCATCCACTTGTCCTTTCGATAAGACTCATATCCTTGGCTATTTAGGTTCCAGCCCTGATCTCCTTGCAGGCACGTCTTTGTGATACCCACAACATCATATCTGCCAATTTCAATCCTTGTTTCAAGCTGGTTTCATATACTGCATGCATTTAAATAAAACACCCTCAGTCCTGCATTGACCATGCCCCTTCTCATAATTGTCTCCTTATCTGTTGTGCCAGAAGTTAGACCCCTAACCCTTTCCATACGCTCTGTCCTCTTAATTGTTTTGGAAAATTTAATAATCTCTGCTGAGCCCTCCCCCTCCCCCTTTAATATTTTCCATAATTTTCCATGCGTCTAAATCTACCCCTCACTATTTAGTTGAAAGCCCTATCCACAGCCCTAGAGTCATAGAGATGTACAGCATGGAAACAGACCCTTCGGTCCAACCTATCCATGCCGACCAGATATCCCAACCCAATCTAGTCCCAACTGCCAGCACCCGGCCCATATCCCTCCAAACCCTTCCTATTCATATACCCATCCAAGTGCCTCTTAAATGTTGCAATTGTACCAGCCTCCACCAC
>NC_057760.1:3518014-3519251 GCF_004010195.1 Chiloscyllium plagiosum
ATAGGAAGGAGACCAGAATTGCATGCAATATTCCAACAGTGGCCTAACCAATGTCCTGTACAGCCACAACAGGACCTCCCAACCCCTGTATTTAATACTCTGACCAATAAAGGAAAGCATACCAACGCCTTCTTCACTATCCCATCTACCTGTGACTCCACTTTCAAGGAGCTATGAACCTGCACTCCAAGGTCTCTTTGTTCAGCAATACTCCCTAGGACCTTACCATTAAAGTGTATAAGTCCTGCTAAGATTTATTTTCCCAAAATGCAGCACCTCGCATTTATCTAAATAAACTCCATCTGCCACTTCTCAGCCCATTGGCCCATCTGATCAAGGTCCTGTTGTAATCTGAGATAACCTTCTTCGCTGTCCACTACACCTCCAATTTTGGTGTTATCTTCAAACTTACTAACTATACCTCTTATGCTCACATCCAAATCATTTATATAAATGGTGAAAAGTAGAGGGCCCAGCACCGATCTTTGTGACACTCCACTGGTCACAGCCTCCAGTCTGAAGAACAACCCTCCACCACCACCCTCTGTCTTCTACCTTTGAGCCAGTGTCTATGTCCAAATGGCAAGTTCTCCCTGTATTCTGTGAGATCTAACCTTGCTAACCAGTCTCCCATGGGGAACCCTGTCAAACGCCTTACTGAAGTCCATATAGATCACTTCTACTGCTCTGTCCTCATCAATCCTCTTTGTTACTTCTTCAAGCAACTCAGTTAAGTTTGTGAGACATGATTTCCCACGCACAAAGCCATGTTGACTATCCCTAATCAGTCCTTGCTTTTCCAAATGCATGTACATCCTGTCCCTCAGGATTCCCTCCAACAGCCTGCTCATCACCGACGTCAGGCTCACTGGTCTATAATTCTCTGGCTTGTCCTTACCACCCTTCTTAAACAGTGGCACCACGTTTAGCAACCTCCAGTCTTCCAACACTTCACCTGTGATTATCGATAGAAATATCTCAGCAAGAGGCCCAGCAATCACTTCTCTAGCTCCCCACAGAGTTCTCGGGTACACCTGATCAGGTTCTGGGGATTTATCCACTTTTACGTGTTTCAAGACATCCAGCACTTCCTCCTCTGTAATCTGGACACTTTTCAAGGTGTCACCATCTATTTCCCTACATTTTATATCTGCCATATCCTTTTCCACAGTAAATACTGATGCAAAATACTCATTTAGTATCTCCCCCATTTTCTGCGGCTCCACACAAAGGCCGC
>NC_057760.1:3519265-3617262 GCF_004010195.1 Chiloscyllium plagiosum
ACCCTCAATTTCTTTAGTCATCCAGCATTCCCTACACCTACCAGCCTTCCCTTTCACTCTGATACTTTCTCTGGATTCTTGTTACCTCATTTCTGAAGGCTTCTCATTTTCCAGCCGTCCCTTTATCTGCGAACAGCTGCCCCCAATCAGCTTTTGAAACTTAAGTGATTTGCCAGGACCCTGGTTCCAGCATGATTCAGCCCAGCCAGAGCCCATGGCCCTATTGATAGACAAGTGTTTAAATACTATTTAAATGCTGCAAGAGTTTTTGACTTAAGCAGCCTTTCAAAAAGTGAGTTCCATGGGACTCCCATTGTATGAGTCAAAAGTTTGATCTTCAACTCTTTGCCTATTCTACCTCTCATCTTAAAATTGTGGCTCTAAAATGGACAAAGTGCCTTTCTATCCATCTATGCCCTCATAATCCTTGATATCCCTCTCCAGCTCTCAACTTCTACTGACTCAAGGGAAACAGTACCAGCAGTACCAACCACTGAGCCACTGAGCCACTGCTATCATATGGTGACCAGAACAGCAAGTAGTATTCTAGTTGTGGCCCAACCAGCCTTTTAAAGAGTTGCAGCATAATCTTGTTGCTTTTGTATTCTATGCCACGGCTAATAAAGGAAGCTATCCCGCATGCTGTTTTAATTCACTGACCATGGTATCTTCAGAAATCTGTGGATATAAACACCAAACGTACCTTCTGTCACTAAAACATCCCACTCCCATCACCCTCTGGATCCAATGTGCCAGTCTGTCTCAGTTCCCGTGGGCTCTTTCTTACTTGACCAGTGGACCTGATGGGGAAAGCCCTGCTAAAGTCATATCAGATACATTTTCCTCATCAATACTCCTGATTACTTTTGCATAAATTTGACCAAATCTGTGAAACAAATTAACAAATTCATGGTAACTATCTCTGATTAAACCATATCTTTCCAAGCGCAGATATATTCTGGCCCTCAGAATTCATTCTAATAACTATGCCATGAGTACTTGACTGTCTGGTTTAATCTTGCCAGGTCTATCTCTTCCTCTCAGCTTTTTTTTAATTACTTTTTCTTTCTCTCTCTCTCTCTCTATATCGAGAAGTGCTATCATACAACCAAAAGCTTTTCCCACCAACAAATCACCTGGCAATTTCCTCTAGTGGCCACCACCATTGAGTCACCCTTTGTTTCTAATTGATATATTTGCATGCAAAGGCCATTAAGAGCAATGCAGACCATGGAAGACAAGGGAGACAGACTCAATCAAAAATGGAGTTGGAAGGGAACATAAAACACTCTATCCCTCCATAGAAATCAAGAGTATTATAGGCACCATCTCCAAGGACACCTGGGCACAAACATAACCACAGAAGCTTCCTCCCGTGTTCAATAATGAGTCTTTAATGGTCCTCCAGTCCTCTGGCAGCTAACCTGTGACAGGGAGGATTTGAAAAAATACTGTCAGGGCCTCTAATTAAACTCCTGCCTTGGTTTCCTCAACAGCCTTGGATACACAACATGCAGCCTGTGGATTTATCCACTCTCAAGGCTGCTAAACCCAGTAGTTCCTCATTATTCTCTATGCTAATTTCTTTTAATATTTCACAGCCTTTCTCCCTGATGTCTAAACCTGTGTCCTCCTTTTCCAATGTGACGACTGACTGATTATTGTCTCCATTAAACAAGAGTTGTTAAAGCAATATGGAACAAAAACAAAGATAGGATACAGATCAACTATAATCATTTTGAAAGGCAGAATCAAAGTGAGAGGCTAAATGACTGACTCCTGTTTCCATCCTGCCTAACTATAGTACTGTACTCTGAATTTCCCCAAGACCACAAGATTAAGCTTTAGTTAGGTTATTTGCAGTTAATTAACTGAATATGGATTACACACTCTGTAAGTTAACTGAATTGGATTGTTTAGTCCGGTAATGAGCTCAGTGGTGATGTTGATATTGTAGAAATGTCACTAGCCTAGTAGTTCAGAGACCTGAGACACAAGTTCAAATCTCATAACAGCAACTGATGAGATTAATTTATAAAATCACTTTGAAATCTATTCTGTGCAATTGTGATAGTAAATTACATAAAATCCTTCTGAATCACTCATGTCCTTTAGGGAAGGAAATCTGTCATTCTTACCTGTTCTGGCCTACAGGTGACTCCATACCCACTGCAATGGTTGACTCTTAACTATCCTCTAAAATAGCCTAGCATACGACTCAAACTGCTACAGAAAAGTCATAAGGAATGGCATCAGTAGATATTGACCTAAAAAGCAGAGATGACAATGGCACACTCTATTCTGTTGATCCTGCAAATCTTCTTGCTCACATCCAGGGACTTGTGTCAAATTTGGGAGTGCTGTCCCATGTACTATTCAAGCAAAAGCCTAACACTGTTATCCTTACAGAATCGTAACTTGAATCCATCACCAATATCCCCCTCTCCATATACCCTGACCCACCAGCAGGACAGATCCAGCAGAGTGGCAGCACAGTAGTATACAGTCAGGAAGGAGTTGCCCTGGGAGTTCTCAACCTTGCATTCCCACTATTAAAGACATGAACTTTCATAGCATCAGACCAAACATGGACAATGAAACTTTCAGTTGATCGCCACCAGCTGATAAATGAGTATGCCTGATGGGTGGAAAGTGTATAGAATGTCCTCGAGGTGGAGAATCATAGAATCCCTACAACGTGGAAACAGGTCATTCGGCCCATCGAGTTCGCACCGATCCTCCAAAGAATATCATAAACAGGCCCACCCCTTCCTATCCCATAACCCTACATTTCCCATGGCTAACCGACCTAGCCTTTATATCTCTGGACATTATAGACAATTTAGCATGGCCAATTCGCCCTAACCTGCACATCTTAGGACTGCGGGAGGAAACCGGAGCACCTGAAAGAAACCCAAGCAGTTGTGTGGAGAATGTGAAAACTCCACACAGACAGTCGTCCAAAGCTGGAATCAAACCCAGGTCCCTGGCGCTGTGAGTTGGCAGTGCTAACCACTGAGCCAACATGCCACCCACTGGTTTCATACAGTGGTTCTGTCATACCAAGGATGACACAGTTGGCCAAATCCTGAAGAATTACAGGCCAGTCTGCAGGTATTAAGAGAACCAACAAGAGTGGAGTACCTTATCGCAGATGTTTGTCGTCATGACAATGTAGATTGGAGTGACCACTAATTAGTCCTTGTGAAAGTCAAGTCCCATCTACAAATTAAGCAAAATTGAGAGTTCTGCAGGCTTTCTCCTTAGATCTGCAGATCACATGCCAGAGTTCAGCTAATTCCGTTCACTCCACATCATATCAAAGCTGGGTGAAGGCACTTGATACTGCAAAAGCTATTAGCCCCGACATAATTCTAGGAATAGTACCAAAGACTTGTGTTTCAGAATTGTCTGTGCATCCAGCCAAGCTGTTCTCATACAGCTACAAAAATGGCTACTATCCAGCAATGTAAAAAACGATCAAACAATGCCTCAAACACAAAAGGACAACGGCAGCATATACATGGCAACCTCATCACCCAAAGGTTTCCTTCCAAACCATGCACCAACCTGCCTTGGAACAAAGACATTTGTACAGAAAATTGGTGAGATCACATCTGAAGTACTGCGTAAAGTGTGCTAACTGATCTCGATCATGCAGCCAGTTAATTAGCTGAATTGCATTTTGCCCAGTTAATAAATGAAATTGGATTGTGTGGTAAATTAATTAGCTGGGGCTAGTTTCGTAGAACAATCAGAAAATGAGGTTGGTTATTTAAGTTAAAATAGGTTAAGCAGCCATTTAATCAGGTGAACTTGATTGTGTCTTTTTAGCCGATTTGATTTGGGTACTCATTCTTTTAAATTCACTCATGGAACATGGACATCATTAACTGGCCAGTATTTATTGCCCTTGAGAAGGTGGTAGTGAGCTGTCTTCTTGAATCACTGTAGTCAATGTGCTGTAGGTTGACCCACAATACCCTCAGGGAGGGAATCCCAGGATTTTGACAACAGTGAAGGAACAGCGTTATATTTCCAAATCAGGATAGTGAGTGGCTTTGACAGATATTTGCAGGTGGTATCTGCTGCCCTTGTCTTGCTAGATGGAAGTGTTTGTGGGTTTCGAAGGTACTCTCTCATGGTGAATTTCTCCAGTGCATCTTGTAGATAGTACTGTTGCTACTGGGCATTGGTGATGGAGGGAATGGCGATTCAGAAGGTGAGTTACTTACCACTATATTCACAGCCTCTGACTTGCCCTTGTAGCCACTGGGTATATGTGATGAGTCCATTTAAGTTTCTGGTCAATGGTAACCCCTAGGATGCTGATAGCAGGGAATTCAGTGATGGTAACACCATTGCATAAAACAGGGCAGTAGTTAGATTGTCTTTTATCGAAGGTAGACAATACCTTGCATTGGTGTGGCACAAACTTTAGTTGCTACTTGTCAGCCCAAACCTGGATATTGTCCAGATCTTATTGCATGTGAACATGGAATGCTTCAGAATTTGTGTCGTCGTGAATGATTGCACATTCATTGGCGGACATTTCCACTTATGACCTATGATGGAGGGAAGGTCATTGAAGCAGCTGAAGATGGTTGGGCATCGGAAACTACCCTGAGAAACCCCTACAGAGATGAGCTGCAGCTGAGATGACTAACTTTCAAGAAAATATGTACCAGATATGATTCAACCAGTAAAGGGTTTGCCCTCTGATATCTGTCATATTCTACTAACTTGCAGGAAATTGGATGTCCGGGGCAGGTTGGGATGTCTCTGTTCTACAGGAAGAATGTAAGTGAATTTACATTGCTATCCCTTGCCATTCAGAGCCATTTACTTTGTTATCATCTCCTATTCAGAAATCAATAAGAACATTACAGTTGGAACTCTGACTGCACCCTATACTGACAAAAGAAACGATTCACAACAGATTTGACCATTAAGGGATGATTTACCTTACACTGTTTCTGGAGATAATGTGGTCACTGCATTGTATCTTCAGTGACATGTGACTGTGGGGGAGTGACTGAGGATTGTCTTGTGGGCGTCACTGACTGTGATGTAAAGATTTTGTATAAAGGAAGGTCAGTTCCCTTTGTTCACAGACACCTCTTGACACACTTCGCAATCATGACGAAGTGTGTTACGAGTTTCTCCAAAGTTTGTACTGTATTTGCTTAATAAAACTTGGCTGTTGTTCACAGAAGTTGGCATATTGCAGTTGCATCAAGTGTGTAAGAGTCTCAAGAGAAAAAAGAACTTAACAATCCCCATTAATTCCAGTTTTGCTAGGGCTCCTTGATGCCATACTTGGTTGAAAGCTGTCCTTGATGTCAAGTTCTGTCACTCTCACCTCCCCTCTGAAATGTAGCTCTTTTGTCCATGTTTGAACCAAGGCTGTAATGAGACCAGGCGCTAAGTTGCCCTGGCGGAACCCAAACTGAGCAGATGCTGCTTGATAGCACTGCTGATGACCCCTTCCATCACTTGACTGATGATTGAGTAGGTGAAGTGGTAATTGACCAGGTTGGATTTGTCCTGCTTTTTATACAGGAATATAATCTGGGCAATTTTCCAAACTGTTGAGTAAATGCCAATGTTGTAACTGAACTGGAATAGCTTAGCTAGGGGAGCAGCAATTCTGGAGTACAAGTTAGCAGTACTAATGCTGGAATGTTGTCAGGGCCAATAGCTTTTGCAATATCCAGTGTATCCAACAGTTTCTTGATAGCATGTGGTGTGAATCGAATTGGCTAAAGACTGGCATTTGTGTTGCTGGGGACCACTGGAAAAGGGTGAGATGGGTCATCCATTTGGCACTCTTGGTAAAGACTGCTGCAGATCTTCTGCACTGATGTGTTGGTCTCTTCAATCATTGAAGTTGGTGATATTTATGGTGCTTCCTCCTCCTCCACTGCATTGTTTAATTGTCCACTACCATTCATGACTGGATGTGGCAGGACTGCAGGGCTGAGGTTTGATTCATTGGTTGTGGGATTGGTTAGCTCTAACACTTGCTGCTTGTGTTGTTTTCAGAATTGAACTGTAGACCCAGTTAATTTGCTGATTAAGGAGACTGTTAATTAACTGAATTGGTTTCTTGAGCCAATTAATTCACCGAAATAGTTTGTGGGTCTTGTTAACTTGCTGCAGAATTAGTTAGAGGGTTGAATTATCAATTTATTAGGATTATTGGCTTGTTTTCTTTTCTAAATCAGGTTTCAATTGAGATCCCAAACTGACTCCCAAGTTCATGGTTTTTAGCTGTTATAAAAAGCTGATGGTTCAGTGGGTTTAGCTATCACCCTTCATCTCTGGAATCCAATTTTCAATCAAGTCGAGATTCATTGAGTGAAAGTTTATTGTCTCTGCTGTCTGTAAATTAAATTGCTTTCGGCAACCTGAGTCAATTTCTTGTAACTATAATTTTGCAAGACAAATGTGTCCAGACCCCTGCACAAATCACTTACTGAAGCTTACGTAAAAACAAAGAAAAATGCTGACACTGCATTGGTTCAGTACAGATGCTCGTGCAAGGTTGGGGCACAGTAGCACACAGTTGAAGGAATAGCTAAGCATTTTCATTTTGATGAGGAGGCTTTACTCTGCAAAAGTGGGAGAACTTTCTTGTCGTAGGATATTTGAAGGATGACTCTGTTTGCTCAAGGAATCCTCTCAAAAGTGCAAGCTTCAGGTTCTGACAAGGCTGCACATCTTCCATAATCATCCTGTACTGGAATTGAGACCAAACAGGTCCATTGGTTCAGCAGGACGTAATGAAGTAACCAACCAAAATACAAGTGAAGATGGAAACATACAGATGGTTGCAGAAGGCCATTCAGCCCCTTGAGCTATCCATTATTTGATAAGATCATGGATCTTATGTCCTGTCTGTCTTCCTGTAGCTTTTGATTTCCTTGTTAATCAAGAATCAATGTAATTCTGCCTTAGAAGTAGTCAGTGACCCTTCTTTCATTGCTCACTGGGGAAGAGACAAATGGCTTTCTGAGAGAATAAAATTCTCCCTATCTTCATCTAAAATGGGAGGCCACATCTTTTTAAAACTGTGCCCTCTAATTCTAGTCTCTCTCTCAAAGTAACATTCTTTCAGCAATTCCCCCCCCCCCCACTTCCTTATCAAGTTTCCTGAGGATCATGTATAATTTCAATAAAATCATCTGATCCTTCTCAACTGCAATGGATACAGGCCCAATCTATTCAATGAATAAGGAACTACTTAATCTCAGAAATCAGCTGAGTGAACTCTGAACCTCTTAAATACAAAACTATACACTGTAATCTGGATATGGTCTTGCTACCATCCTGTGCAATTGTAGCAAAACTTCATTCATTTAATATTCAATTCCCCATGCAATCAGTGACAGCATTCTACTTCCCAGTCCCTAATCATTTGTAATATTTGCAGACTATCTTTTTGTAATTCATGCACAAGTTCATCCATATCTCTCTGTACCTGACAGTTCTGCAGTCTTATTCCATTTAAATAATTTGTTTTTCTATTCTTCCGGTCAAAATGGATAAGTTCACACATTGTACATGATCTGCCATTTTTTTTCTCCACTTAATCAAACTATATCTCTTTGCAGACCCCTTATGTCCTCTTCATAACTTACTCACCTATCTACTGTTTAGATTAGGTTAGATTCCCTATAATGTGGAAATAGGCCCTTCAGCCCAACCAGTCCACACTGACCCGCCGAAGAGTAACCCACCCAGACCCATTTCCCCTCTAATGTATCTAACACCATGGGTAATCAGCAAATTTACCTACCATATGTTCAGTCTTTTCACTCAATTCATTATATACATTAGAAATAATTGAGGTCCAGGACTCTTTTTTTCTCTCTTCTTGTCTTCCCCCACACTACCGCCTAACTGCGGTGGTGTTTATTTTTCCCCAGCACCCATGGTGTGTGTGTGTGTGTGTGTGTGTGTGTGTGTGTGCGTGTGCAGGTGTGAGACACAAGGTGCACAAATCTTTATTCAGTTCCCACCACCAGGAAGAAAGGAAACACCCGAGTGGCCAGTGACAAGCAGTGCCCTTCTCAGAGGGAATTGCTGCATTACCAAACAGTGAAGGAGAGGGCAGGGATTAAATCAAAATAGAGTTGGAGGGGGAAATAATGCACTCCACTCCCTGTGTTGCCAGGGTGTCGGTGGTTACCGCGTGCTCCTTCTGCAGGAACACCCAGGCTCTAATGTAACCGCGGAAGAGGGGCAGGCAGTCGGCCCTAACGACCCCCTCCACGGCCCGCTGCCTCGACCTGTTTATGGCCAGTTTGGCCATGCCCAGGAGCAGACCCACGAGGAGGTCCTCTGACCTACCCTCCCCCTTCCACACCGGGTGCCCAAAGATCATATCTCTATTACCTGCTTCCTGATAGCTAACCAATCCTCTTTAGTAACAAAGACTTTAAGCTAGTTAAAGAGGGGGAAAGCTCAGGAGAGGTTATTAATATTTCCATAACAAGTAATAGGACAAGAGTATGGAAAGGGTCAGGTGGCACGGTGGCTCAGTGGTTAGTACTGCTGCCTCACAGCACCAGGGCCCCAGGTTCAATTCCAGCCTCGGGCAACTGTCTGTGTGGTGTTTGCACATTCGCCCCGTGTCTGTGTGGGTTTCCGGTTTCCTCCCACACTCCAAAGATGTACGGGTCAGGTGGATTGGTCATGCTGAATTGCCCATAGTGTTAGGTGCATTAGTCAGAGGGAAATGGGTCTGGGTGGGTTACACTTCGGTGTGGACTGGTTGGGCCGAAGGGCCTGTTTCCACACTGTAGGGAATTTAATCTAATCTAATCTAACCTAACTTCAGGCACACTAGTAAAGGGGGGAGTCTACGAGACCGGGGTGGTCAACTTAGGACTGAGGATGCTAAATACACCAAGTATATGACACAAGGTAAATGAGTTTGCGGCACATATTGAAATTGGTGGGTACGATGTTGTGGGTATCACAGAGACCCGGCTGCAAAGGGTTCACGGATAAGAACTAAAGGAGTTGCCTCCTATCACAAGGAGGGGCAGAGAGGATAGGACTGCCTTGTTAGTAAGAAATTAAATCAATAGCAAGAAGTGATTTGGGGCTGGAGGCATAGAGTCTGTGTGGGTGGAGTTGAGGAACTGCAAAGTAAAAAAGACGCTGTTGGGGGTTACGTACAGGGCCCCTAGTAAAAGTCAGGATGTGGTGCAGAAAATAAATCAGGAGACAGTGCTTTTCTTACACACCTTTTCTATTACAATAATCACGGGGGACTTCAATAAGCAGGTGGACCGGAAAAATCGTGTGGGTAACGGATCCCAAGAAAAGAAGCTCAAGGAATGTCTACAAGATGGGATTTTGGAGCTGCTTATGATGGAATTCACCACAGAACAGGCAGTTCTGGATTTATGTAATGAGACAGATTGGACTAGGGAGCGTAAGGTGCAGGAACTCCTGGGGGCACTGACCATAACAAGACAGAGTTCACCCTGCAGTTTAAAAGGGAGAAGCTGGAATCAGATGGAATGGTATTACAATTGAGTGAAGGTGACTACAGCAAACTTTGTTTTAACCAAGGCCTCACAGTGCCAGGGACCCAGGTTTGATTCCAGCCTCGGGTGACTGTCTGTGTGGAGACACTGTGTGCAAACCCGTGTCTGTGTGGGATTCCTCCCACAGTCCAAAGTTGTGCAGGTCAGGTGAATTGGCCATGCTAAATCTCCTGTAGTGTTAGGTGCATTGGTCAGAGGGAAATGGGTCTGGATGGGTTACTCTACAGAGGGTCGGTGTGGACTTGTTGGGCCAAAGGAATCTAATCTAATCATAAAGTGTCAGACGTTTACTGCATTATCATGATCTCTGTGATGTCTGAGTGATCACTTGAAGGTGTGAGTGAGAAGGCTCACTGCTGGACATTTTTGTTTTATAAGGTACAGTTGCATTATTATTTAAGTGATTTATGCTGTAATTAAAATATTGAGAGTGTGGTGCTGGAAAAGCACTGCAGGTCAGGCAGCATCTGAGGAGCAGGAGAGTCGACATTTTGGGCATAAGCCTCTCATTCCTGATGAAGGGCTTATGCCCGAAACGTCAATTCTCCTGCTCCTCGGATGCTGCCTGACCTGCTGCGCTTTTCCAGCACCACACTCTCGACTCTGATCTCCAGCATCTGCAGTGCTCACTTTCTCCCTGTAAATAAAGTAAACCAACAGTGATATGTACAGCCCCTGCATTACACTTCTACTATTTAGTGTGTGTGTTTTAATATTGACTATGTCTTAATCAACTGGAATATTTGATCAATCGGTACACTCCTAGTCCCACAGTTGCTGGTTAATAAAAAGTTTGCTGTCCAAGGATATGAGGGGCAGCTGGTCAGAGTTGATTGGAAGGGGAGCCTAACCCCTTGGAAGACAATGGAGCAATGGCTGAGGTTTCTGAGGGTAATTTGGGAAGCACAGCAGAAATTCATCCCAAGGAAGAAGAAACACACTAAGGAGACGATAAGGCAACCATGGGAAGCCAGGGACAGCATAAAAGCAAAAGAAAAAGCATATAATATATTGGGGTACCTTTAAAAAACCAGCAGAGGATAGCTAAAAAAGCAATAAGTGGGGGGAGAAGATGAATTATGAGGGTAAGCTAGCTAATAATATAAAATAATTTTGCATGAATTTTTTAGATACATATAATGTAAGAGAGAGGCAAGAGTGAACACTGGACTGCTGGAAAATGAGACTGGAAAAGTAGAATGTGGAACAAAATTATTGCGAAGGAATTGACTGGATGCTTTGCATCAGTTTTCACAGTGGAAGACACCAGGGAGTACCAGAACTTCAAAAGAATTAGGAGGCAGAAGTGAGTGTCGTGGTCATCACTAAAGAGAAGGTTCTGGGGAAGCTGAAAGCTCTAATGGTGGATCAATCACCCAGACCTGATGGACCACACCTAGAGTTCTGAAGGAGATAGCTGAGGAAATTTCGAAGGCATCTTTCAGGAATCACCTGGTGTTGGGGAAGGTGCAAGAGGACTGAGAAATGGCACATGCTTGCCCCTTGTTTAAGGAGGGAGGGGGGCAGGCAGAAAACAAGAAATTAATAGCCAATAAGCCTGACCTTGGTCGTTGGTAAGATTTTCGAGTCATTTATTAAGGATAAGATAGCTGAGTACTTGGAAGTGCAGGGTAAAATAGGGCTGAGTCAGTTTGGCTTTATTAAAGGGAGTTACCCTGACAAATCCGTTGGGATTCTCGGAGAAGGTGATGAGCAAGTTAGTCAAGGTGAGCCAGTGGATCTGTTTGCATTTCCAGAAGGCCTTTGATACGGGGCTGAACAGGAGATTGCTAAAAACCATAAGAGAGGAGACAGTGAGGTCTGCAGATGCTGGAGATCAGAGCTTAAACATGTGTTGCTGGAAAAGCGCAGCCCTTCTTCAGGAATCAGTTTCCTGAAGAAGGGCTTCTGCCCGAAACGTCGATTCTCCTGCTCCTTGGATGCTGCCTGACCTGCTGCGCTTTTCCAGCAACACATTTTTAAGCAAAAACCATAACAGGCCTGGAAAGATCCCACAGAGGCTGGTATCCCGTCACCAAGTCAACTTTATTTACATGTGGAAAGTCCTTGACACTGATCCAGCTCCCTCAGAACCAGGTCTGAGTGCACAGAAACTGATACTACTGTTCTTACCTGTCAGCCAGGGGGCCTTGAGTGGATTAGATTAAAGGACCCATACAAGGAAATCAGATTCTATGAGGTCCACCTGGCTGACATCCCTTCCCTTCTGAGACCAAGGGCAGAGACTGGTTCTATTTTTTTGTAGCTCCTCATGGGGCATTTTAGCACCGGGTCAGGTTCCTCCAACTCTGCCTCGGATACAGGTGGCACGTAACACACACTAGCTTGCCTCTTGCGCACGGAGCACCTTGGA
Organism: Chiloscyllium plagiosum; assembly: GCF_004010195.1. Classification (NCBI taxonomy): domain Eukaryota; kingdom Metazoa; phylum Chordata; class Chondrichthyes; order Orectolobiformes; family Hemiscylliidae; genus Chiloscyllium; species Chiloscyllium plagiosum. Next base: position 3,531,203 of record NC_057760.1, read on the forward strand.
AAAAAATTCATTCTCTTCTTCAGGCAGTAAAGGCCTTGAGGTAGCGACATCCGCAGTGTCCATCCAAGAATCTTCAACACTTGACAAAGAGGGAGAACCACGGGTCCTGGAGCAGTTGAAAAGGCTGTCGAGGAGCCAGGCACGGTTTTCCCTTGCATTGTTCCAGGTGCTTGTTCATGGCTGTCACATCTACCCAAACTTTATACATCATCAGGCCTGACCTCGCATCAACCATGCCTCTTACCCATGCAGGGCTGTTCCCTGTGGTACATATACCAGATTTTATCCCCTGAAATAAACTGTGTGCCTTGCTGTTTCACCCTCCCCACACAGCTCTGGGAGGATCAGATTTAGCCTTCTCTCCACCCCTTTAGTAAATCTGCTGAAGCGGTCCCTGTACTTGCATGACAGGTGATCCTTTAATCAAATAGGAACTGGGACAGTTTGGTATCTAGTCCCTTTAAACTTACCTTCAAAGTTTGGACTGCTCTTTCTGCCAGAATGTTGGATGATAAATGGTGTGGAGCTCTCCCTATGTGATGAATACCATTGAACTTTAGGAAATACTCAAATCCTTTGCTGGTAAATGAAAGCACATTATCTGTGATCAACACTTTCAGGAGTCCGTGTATTGCAAAAGATGCACTCAGTTTTTCTATTGCTTGACAAATGAACTCTATGAGCACCCAGCTGCCTTGAGTGGGGCATCCACAATGACTATGAACATTGACCCCATTAAAGGGCCTGCACAATTAACATGTGACCCAGCCATTCCCACAAATGTTGGGTAGCTACTGGTGATAAATTTTGTCCTTGTTGGTATTGTGGGCAGTGCTCCACCAACATGGTCATGTCTGAATCCAGTCATAACTTTGTGCCAACATCTTCATTTTGGAAATCCCTGGATGACCCAGCTAATGTCTGGCAGCGACCTTGGCTTGGGACAATCACTCTTGCTTCCCCTAATAATATGCCGTCCTCTACTATGATCTGGTCTCTCTGGTTCTGAAAAGGTTTAAATTCTGGCTGTTACAGCCCTTTGATCTCCCCCATCACCACCAGCTATTTAGGTTTGGCCAGGACTAGACCTTTCAGCATCCTAAACCTGATATTGTCAGCTGTGACTCGAGTGTGTCCTGAAAATTTCACCTCAGGGCGAAAGGATGACCCTCTAGGAGTGAGATGAGGAGGAATTTCTTCAGCCAAAGGTGGTGAATCTGTGGAACTGATTGACGCAGAAGGCTGTGGAGGCCAACTGCTCCACACACACTTGCATCGCCTTCCCCCAACTCTGTCCGCATTTTGAAAATTCAGATCACAATGCTGTGTTCCTCCTCCCAGCTTACAAGCAGAAGGTAAAGCATGAGAATCCAGTAAAGGAAGTAGTGAAATGCTAGTCTGAGGCAACGAAAGGCTTAAAGTCAGCAGACTGGTCTACATTCAAGAACTGAGCGGCCAATCTAAATGAGAATGGCACTACTGTTACTGACTTCGTTAGTAAGTATGTAGAAGACCGTGTGCCAAAGAAGTTAATCCGAATGTTCCCCAATCGGAAACCATGGGTGAACCGAGAGATCCACTCCTTACTGAAGTCCAGGTCTGAGGCGTACAAGTCGGGCAACCCTGAATACAGGAAATCCGGACACGATCTTTGTAAGGCCAATATTGACACCAACAGGCAATACCAAACTAAGCTTGAAATTCTGAATAACCACAAGTAAGCTTCATTCCTGATTAAGGGCTTTTGCCCGAAACGTCGATTTTCCTGCTGCTTGGATGCTGCCTGACCTGCTGTGCTTTTCCAGCACCACTCTAATCTGGACTCTAATCTCCAGCGTCTGCAGTCCTTACCTTTGCCTAGTTGATTGTAACCACATGTAAACCCGTCATTTGTGGAAAGGTTTACCCAACATATCGGGTTACAAAGTGAATTCGAACAGAATCGTGGGTGACAATACATTCCTACTTGATGAGCTCAATGCATTCTACGCACACTTTGAACAGAAGGTCAGTGAAATGATGTCACCTATCCCAACAGCCTTGGATGCAGCCGTACCCACGGTCACCATCCCAGACATTAACTCGGTCTTCTTGAGAGTGAACCCACGGAAAGTGACTGGCTCAGATGGAGTCCAGCCATGCACTCAGATCCTGTGCTTGCAGCTGGTGGGAGTATTCACAGACATCTTTAACATGTTTTTACTAGGAAATCAAACCCCCACCTGCTTCAAGAAGACCACTATCATTCCAGTTACAAAGAAAAATGGATGTTTCAAATACTAATGTTGATATCTCTCTCTCTACACCTTCTCTGCAGCTGTGACACTGTATCCTGCTACCCTGATGCACTTTGTATGGCATAATCTACCCGTCTAGCACATAAAACAACACCTTTCACTGTATCTCAGTACACATGACAATAAATCAAACCATGCTAATATTACACCTTACACCATGAGTTTGTAATTTGTGTCTTATCCTTTGGTGTGGTACCTTATCAAATGCATTTTGGAAATCCAAGTACATCACATCTACAGGTTCCCATCTGCCCATGTTACTTGTTACCTTCTCAGAAAACTCTAATAAATTAGTGAAACATTATTTTCTTTCCCTGAAACCATGCTAACTTCACCCAGCTGCATTAAGATTTTCTAAGCGCCCTGCTACAACATCTGTAATAACAGATTCTAGCATTTTGGCGGTTTGGCTAATTGGCCTGCAGTTCCTTCTTTCTGTCTCCCTCCTTTTGAAAATACAGATACATTCATTCTTTTCCAATGTTGGAAATGTTGTAACTTCAGAAATAAATGAAATGACTATCACAGCTCCTTTTTGGTCCCCAGGATGAAGTCCATCGTGTCTTAGGGACCCTTCAGTGTTTCGTTCTAATAAGATTCTCAGTGCCCTTTCTCTGGTACATACAAATATGAAGTAGGAGGGGCAACACACTGTTTGGCTTTTGTTTCAAATGCTTTTAGTTCCTCCCTCTAAGCTCCTAACTTAAAGTATGTCTGGGACATTATTTATACCTTCTACAGTGAAAACGAACAAAGTATCTGTGCAGTGTATCCATCACATCCTTATTTCCCACTCTTAATTCCCCTTACACTTTGGAAGGATCAACACTCACTTTCAATACTATTTTCTCCTTTAAAAATCTGTAGAAACCCTTCTTTAGCAAGCCATCCTATATATCTCAATTTCTCATTTTTTCAGCCATTCTTTGCTGCTTTCTATAGTCTGTCCAGTTTTCTGACCTACCACTAACAGAATTGTGTGCACCTTCTCTCCATTTAACATAGTCTTTAACTTCTTTGGTTAGTCACGAATGATATATCCTTCTTCTTAAGGCTTTATTTTTCACTGGAATATATCTCTGGATGTTATGAAATATCTCTTTAAATGTCTGCCACTGTATTTCCCTTTACCTAATTTCCCAGTTCACTGTCGCTAGCTCTGTCTTCATACCCTTGTAATTGCCTTTAAGTTAAAAACACAAGTCATTGATACGCCTTTCGCTCCCTCAAACCAAATGTGAAATTAAATCACATTAAAAGCGCTGCTACCTAGGGCTCCTTTACCATGTGGTCCATTAATTAATCTTGTCTCAGTGAACATTCCCAGGCCCAGAACAGCAGCTCAGCTAAAATGTACTGCTCTAGGAAGTCAGCAAAAATAATGCGATAATCTAATCTTTCACTAATCTGGTTCAACCAACCCTTATGTAGTTTAAAACCATCCATGATTATTGCTACCAATCTTACAAACCCCATTTATTTCTACCTGTATGCTCAATCATAATATAATTACTGTTTGGGAATTTATCAGCTACCCATGCAAGTTACTTCTGACCTCTACCCAAAACTTGACTTTACATCTTGATCTTTAGAACTAGATTATCTCTTAACTATTTTCCCAATGTCATCCTCACTTAACAGAACTCACCACACCTTTTCTTAGTCTTTAGTCCTTCCAAAGTTTGATGTACATTGAATATTCAGGTCACACCTTTGTCATCTGCATTTATCATTGCTGCCAATTTTTCTTACCTCTCTCCTTGAGTATGGGCTGATGTGTCAGAATCCATTCAGTAGGTACATAAGGCAACTGTAAGGAGAAAAGTTAACAAAAAGGTTAAACCTACACCAAAAACATTCTATTACACTGCATATGTCATGTGCATCAAAGCATAATTCATGTTTAGCACCAGAAGGACGATATTTTATGATGTCTCCAGAGTAATGCAACACTCCCAGCTTATTTCTCCAAACATACTTTACAAAGGTAGGCAACTGGCAACCTGTTCTTCAATCACTTCTCGTGTCCTCTTCCCAAAAGATGCCTGTTCCAGGTTTGTACGAAAACAGGGCCAGGAAGTTCTCTCTTCTACAGTTTCTCCTTGCTGCCAGGCAATGTTACCCAATCCAAAACTGCATAACTGAGGTATTCCACCTTGAAGATTTCATACAGGTAAAGGCAATGGAAGACTAGCCCACGAGTCATTAATATGTATTTTACTGAAGCTCATTTTTGACCATAAAATACAAGGGCAAAAGTATAGCATTTTATTCTGCCATTCAATGAGATCATGGCTGACCTGGTAATCCTACCTTTTCCCCATACCCCTCAATCCCCTTAACGATTAAAAATCTTTAAATCTCAGCCCTCAATCCCCTTAACGATTAAAAATCTTTAAATCTCAGTCTTGAATATTCTTAATGACCCAGCCTTGACAGCCCTGTGTGGTAAAGAATTCACCACAAGAAGGGCTTATGCCCGAAACATCGATTCTCCTGTTCCCTGGATGCTGCCTGACCTGCTGTGCTTTTCCAGCAACACATTTTCAGCTCTGATCTCCAGCATCTGCAGACCTCACTTTCTCCTGGTAAAGAATTCCACAGAGTTACTCCCAATGGACAGAAGAAATTTCTCCTTATTTCTGCCTTAAGTGGGTTAGTCCTTATTCTGAATATTAAATATTTTCAAATAATTTGACAGAGAGACTTTTTATTGCAGTCTTATTACTGTCCTGTTTTGACTCCGTCACCTTGATAACTTGTTATGATCTCTCTACCTTAATCAGTTGTACAGTTTTGGATTACTTGTTTAGACCCTCAGCGTGTAACTCTTATACCTATCATGTTTTTACAGCCATTTGGTTTGTCTCCAGCACCACCATTTTTAATTTGTTTTTCTCATTATCTCTCTGCCTCAGTCAGATTATAGGTCATCCCCTCACTTGCTATTCAGCTATTGATACTCTACTCACACCATCTGACACCATCTGCAGAGACTTATTATTCAGCTTGTTGACACCCCACTGACACCATTTGTATGATCATTTGATTTGTCTACCTATAAATTCTGTGCCCTTGTGCTTCTCTTCACTTTACCTGACAAAGGAGCAGCGCTCCAAAAGCTTATGATTTCAAATAAACCTGTTGGAGTGTCACCTGGTGTCATGTGGCTTCTGACCAATTAAAGCTGATTAAGGGTTTCTAAACAATCCTGAAGAAGGGCTTATGCCCGAAACATCGAGATTCCTGATGAAGGGCTTATGCCCGAATAGTCGATTCTCCTGTTCCCTGGATGCTGCCTGACCTGCTGCGCTTTTCCAGCAACACGTTTTTCAGCTCTGATCTCCAGCATCTGCAGACCTCACTTTCTCCTAATCCTGAAAGCCACTCAATCCTCCCTCTCTACAGCAGAAGGCCAGTCTGATGATCCTCAAACTTCAACGTCCAGAGCTGCAGATCCACAGCATTACCCCTCCAGGTAAGCATTGTTTTACATGAGGCAAGAAACATTACAATATATTTTTTACACATGGTTTTGTGTCTATTTTAATGTTTTATATTTACCTTATGTGTATTTTCTGTACTTGTTTCTAACATAGAAATGTAACCAGAATATACACAGATACATGGATTTCGATGGGATTATGTGTTCTAAATAACTGTTTCACTTAATGCAGTGATTTTCAAGAATGTAACTAGAGTCATAAAGATGTACAGCAGACTCTTTGGTCCAAATTGACCATGCCGGCCAGATATCCCAACCTAATCTAGTCTCATTTGCCTGCCCTTGGCCCATATCCCTCCAAACCCTTCCAATTCATATACCCATCCAAATGCTTTTTAAATGCTGTAATTGTACCAGCCTCCACCACATCCTCTGGTAGCTCATTCCATACACGCACCACCCTCTGCGTGAAAAAGTTGCCCCTTAGGTCTCTTTTATATCTTTCCCCTCTCACCCTAAACCTACGCCCTCTAGTTCTGGACTCCCCTCCCCAAGGAAAAGACTTTGTCTATTTATCCTAACCATGTCCCTCATGATTTTACAAACCTCTATGAGATCGCCCCTCAGCCTCCGACGCTCCAGAAAAAACAGCACCAGCCTATTCAGCCTCTCCCTGTAGCTCAGATCCTCCAACCCTGGCAACATCCTTGTAAATCTTTTCTGAACCCTTTCAAGTCTCACAACATCCTTCAAATAGGAAAGAGACCAGAATTGCACCAGAACCACCACATTAATTAAAGACCACCTTTCTTTAACATCATTATATTTTTGATTATGTATCCAAAATGATACCTTTTCCAGCAATATGAATAATATTTATATTATGTTTGAATGATCAAATCCATAGTTACAGTTTAGCATTTTTAGTTTAAAATTTCTTTACAAAGGCCAAGGTAATATGGTTAGTGTTATGAAGTTAGCTAACACTGCTACTGGATGAGTCAGATCCCAGAATGAAATGTGGCTCAATAGATTTATTTAACAATGGTGAACAGATGAGATGCGGTGTGTGTCTCAGTGGTTAGCAGTGCCTCACAGCACCAATGATCTGGGTTCAATACCAGCTTTGGGTGACTGTCTATATGGAGTTAGCATGTTCTCCCCGTGTTTGCATGGGTGTCCTCTGGGTATTCCAGTTACCTCCCATAGTCCAAAGATGTGCAGGTTAAGAGCATTGGCCATGCTAAATTGCTCCATTATGTCCAGAGATGTGAAGGCGAGAATTTATCATGCTTCATGTGGGGTTATGGAGATAGGAAGTGGGGTTGCTGCAGATAAGATGGGCTGAATGGGTTCTATCTACACTGTAGGGATTCTATAATTCTGAGACTGCAGATTTTCTTTAAGTAATAAACTTCTGTTTTCTTGTTAAAATTTTAAAAACTAAATATAGAACAACATTGAAAGATCTTTAATTATAAACTATTCTCTAATACTATCACTTGTTTTGATTTAAATGCTTCTCCACAGTTCTGTCCTGTGAACTTTGAAATTTTCTTTCATGAATATTCATGAAAGGGAAAGCTTTCATTTTATCAAAGTGTGAAAATTTAACTTGTGAAACTTCCAAAGCAGAGGAGTTTGTCTGGAGTTTTACAGATTATTAAAACTTTTACACCAAACTGTGTTTTCCCTGCTCTGTTCTGTGCTCGTTTCTAGGGGAAAAACTATATTGTGTCCCCAGTGATATCTCCTCCAAAACTATTGTAGCAGCTTTCAATCTCTGGGATTTCTAACCTAAAATCAATCTTTGATTATTTTAACACAATGCTTTCAATGTTTACATTTCCTCTCAAAAATCCCATAGTAAACTATGAGGGGCATGGATAAGGTAAATAGGCAAAGTCTTTTCTCTGGGGTCGGGGAGTCCAGAACTAGAGGGCATAGGTTTAGGATGAGAGGGGAAAAATATAAAAGAGAGAGCTACGGGGCAACTTTTTCACACAGAGGGTGGTACGCGTACGGAATGAGTTGCCAGAGGATGTGGTGGAGGCTGGTACAATTACAACATTTAAGAGGCATTTGGATGGGTATATGAATAGGAAGGGTTTGGGGGGATATGAGCCGGGTGCTGGCAGGTGGGACTAGATTGGGTTGGGATATCTGGTTGGCATAGACGGGTTGGACCAAAGGGTCTATTTCCATGCTGTACATCTCTCTGACTCTATAAACATTCCAGGGGAGTTGCAGTCTGCTCTCTGACACACATTGGATTAGATCACTGTTTCTCAAGGGAATCTCAGACATTTTTTTAAAAACACTTAGCAAAAATAACAAACACCAAAATGCTACTAATTTGAAATTAAACTGTAAAAATTATTTCTATATACATAAATCATACACTTTTCATCACATCTATGCATATTAGCATTTCTTTGTGGTCCTGATGAACATAAACTTCTAAATGTTTGAGGGCCAGTAATAATCCCAGTTCCCTTTTCTACTGTCAAATGTTAGAAAAGTCACCTGCATCAATCACTATTTTAAAGGGTTTGGGGAAGTTAGGGGTGTCCTATACCAATTCATTTGTTCAGATCGCATTTAGCTTTTCAAAAGCTGTTTAGCACTCTTGTCACTATATTATCCTTGTTTGTTTTATTAGCAAATGTGACTAGTTTAGTTTGGGAAATCTGGTTGGAATGGACAAGATGGACCGAAGTGTCTGTATCCATGCTATATAACTGTATGACCAACTTCCTGTATACAACCTGAACATGACATCCCAAATCAGCAATTAAGATCAGCTAAACACCTTAACCACCTTGTCTATCTGTAATGCAACTTTCAAAGAACCACATACCACAACCCCTTGGTCTCTCTGTTCAACACCACCACCCAGGGCCCTACTGTTAACAGTATAAATCCTGCCCTTGTTTGTTTTACCAAAATGCAATACATTGTATTTGTCCAAATTAAACTCCACCTGTCACCCCTCAGCCCATTGATTGAGATCCCCTCGTTATCTTAGATAACCACCTTCATTGTTCACGATGCCATCATTTTTGGCGTCATCCGCAACCTTTCTAACCATGCCTCCTAAATTCTCATTCAAAACGTTTATATAAATGACAAAGTAAACCCAGCGCCAATCCCTGTGGAACATTGCTGCTCACAGGCCTGCAGTCCCTCCCCCACTACCCTCTGACTCCTCCTGTCAAGTCAATTTTGTATCCAACTGGCAAGCTCTATCTGAATCCCATGTGATCTAACTTTACTAATCAGTCTACCATGCAGAACCTTGTCAAAGGCTTTACTAAAGTCCTTCGGCGCCTTACTCATGGCTGCGGATGATACAAACATCTCTGCTAGGGGGCCTGCAATTTCTTCCCTAATGTCCAAAAATGTCCTGGGATACCTTGATCAGGAGATCCACCTTTGTGCTTTTATGTCCTGGTTTCTGTATGCCAAGTCTGCCTTATATGCAACTCCCTATGACACCAATAAGCACTTGTACACTAAGTTGAACAATTACGGATGATAAGAACCTAAGAAATAGGAGCAGCAGTAGGCCATTCTGCTTCTGTCATTCAAGATCATGACTGCGCTGCCCCAGGCCTCATCTCGACCTCAACTCCTCTTTAAATACTTCCAGTGATCTATCCTTGACAACTCTTTGGGCTAGAGAATTCCAGACATTCAGTATTCTCTCACTGAAGAAATTCCTTTACATCTATCTCCTTATTCTGTAACTATGTCCTTTAGTTTGAGATTGTCCCAACAATGGGGTTATCTTCTCAATGTCTACCCTGTCAAGCCCCTTCAAAATCTTGCATGTTTCATTAAGATCACCCCTCATTCATCGAAACTGTCATGAATGCAGACTTAACCTGTTTAATCATTCTTGATAAGCCACTCCCTTCAACCCAGGAATTAGCCAATTAGCAATTTTAAATTGCTTCCAATTCCTGTATATACATTAAATATGGGGACCAAAACTGTACATAATACACCAGGTGCAGCCCCAGCAACACCCCATCAAGACTTGCTAATTTCTAATTCCAACCCTCCAGTTATAAAAGTCAAAATTCTCTTTGCCTTCCTATTAATTGTTGCACCTGCGTGCTAATGTTTTGATTCCTGCACTTGTTGTGGTTTTTCTCTATTTAAACAATAGTTTGCCTTTTGATTCTTCCTACCAAACTTCATGACCTCATATTTTCTGATATTAAACCTCAGCTGGCAGGTTATTACCTACTCACTGGACCTATCTACATCTCCTAGCTGATTCTTTATGTCCTCATCAAAATGTCTCTTCCCACCTACTTCTGTATCGTTAGCAAATTTGGATGTGTTAAACTTTGTCCCTCCTCCAAGTTATGAATGTGGATCATAAATAACTGAGGCCCCATTATGGCAACCCATTTGCTACATCTTTCCAGTATGAAAGAGACTCATTCATCCCAACTTTGACTTATGTGTGTTAACCGATCTATCTGCATATTACATCTGATATTCATAAGCTACAAGCTTGTGCAACAACATTTTACAATAAGAGGTACAGATTTAAAAGAGTGATGAGGAGAAATTATCTCAAAGGTTCGTGAGGCTGTGGAATTCAACACCCCAGAGAGCAGTGGATTTTTAATTAGTAATGAGTACAGGGGGCTATGGATAGATACTTTTCCAAAATGGCTGCAAAGTTCCCCTTTATCAACTCTGCAAAATGGCGCGGGGCTCATCCTCTCCAGTCTGCTTTCTTTCTTTTCACTTCTACTCTCGTTCCATTTTCTTTCTTTTCATTAAAGCCTGGAGAGCAGCGGGTGAAAGGTAGGCCTCCAGTGGCAGTGGCAGCAATGCCAGGACGAGTTGGATACAGCTCCACCCCCACCCTGGGGTCCCCCGGCGAGTGAGGAGTAGGTCCCGGGCTGACTTGCCAGGCTGGGACTCGTGGGCTGAGCCAAGGCTGCAGGTCCGCAGCTAGGCCTGAAAGAGTGGAAGTATTGGCGATAGGGATGAATGGTGGACTAATGGCAGCGTCCGGAGGAGTGTCAGATGGGGAGCAAGAGGTGGGGAACCCAAGCATCCCCAGGCCCCTGGCTCCACATCAGACACAGAGGTGGTGGGAGTGGTTGCAGGAGGCCTGTAATGGAGACCCTAGATCTGGCTTCAGAGACCTGGGAGTCTGTTTCAGAGAACCTGGCCAATATCAAGCAGCAAGGAGGAACAAACATGTTGCATTGTGTTCAGTATTTCAAGATGGTGCTGAATCGTGGTGATACTATGTGTATATCATGCCAAACAAAAATACTTTTCACGGTCATAGTTGTGGGTATGTTCACCGAGCTGGGAAGTTGATTTGCAGACATATTGTCTCCTGTCTCGGTGACATGTACAGGGCGTTGGAGCCTCCTGTGAGGTACTGCTGTACTGTCTCTTCTGGAATTCGGTTCTGTTCCTGCTGCCTCTGATATTTTGTTGTACTGGCCGGTAAATTGAGACGAGAAGCATGGCACTCATCCACGGACTCCATCAACAAACACATTGACCGAGATCCAATATACCAGCCACGACAGTGAACTACCAGCACCAGCAACCAGAAGTAGCAGGAACAGAACCAAATATATTCCAAAAGAGACAGTACAACAGCACCTCACAGGAGGCTCCAAAGTACTGAAGATGTCACCGAGACAGGGGACAAAATGTCTGCAAATCAACTTTCCAACTCGGTGAACATACCCACAACTATGGCAATCGGCACCCAAGCTACAAATCTTTACATAAACCATGAACTTGTCACCGTATTATGTACACGTGACAATAAATCTGAATCTAATCTAATAATGAACAGGAAAGTGAAGTTGAGGCCGAGATGAGATCAGCCTCTATCATATCAAATGTCGAAGCAGATTTGAAGGGCTGAATGACCTCCATCTGCTGCTAGTTCTTATGTGGCACCTTATTGAATGCCTTCTGGAAATCCAAATACACTGTTTCTACTGCTTCCCCTTTATCAACTCTGCTTGTTATAGCTTCAAAAGATACCTTGCAATTTTGACATAAACAAATTCTACATCGTTTTATGGAAGGGAAATAGTGTAATTACATTAAGCTGTTCTAAATGTGCTGCTGTTTATTCTTTAATAAAGGACTCCCGCATTTTCCAGCAACTATGGTAGGCTAACTGGCTTACGTATTCTTCCTTTCTGTTTCACTCCCTCTTGAAGATGGTGTTATACTAGCAGAATCCATGACTACGTTCCCAGGGTCCATTGGGTACTGGAATATTTTGACCAATACGTCATTCAGCTACTTCCTTTAAATCTCCTGGATGCAGGCCGTCATTTTTTGATGACCTGTCTGCCTTTAGTCTCATTCGTTGGTCAAATACTCGGTCCCTCACAAGGCCGTTACAAGAACTAAACTCCCATTTGTACTTTAATCATGTCATCTTTGGGATGTTTATGATCTCCACTGTGAAGGTCTATGCAAAATATTGGAATGATTTATCTGCCATTTCCCTGTTGCCAGTTATTAAATCCCCACACTTAATTTAGCTACACTTTTTATATACCAGTGGACAATCTTGCCTTTTGTTTATATGTTTCTTGCAAGTTTTCTTTTGCAATTAGTTTTCTCCTTCTTCATTAACTTTTTAATCATCTGCTGCTGGTTCTGAAAGAACTCCCAATACTCTGGCCTACCAGTAGTTTTTGCTACTATATATGCCTTAGTTTCTGAATGGATTCATAGCTTGACTGCTTTTTTTAAACTATAGGTGGTTCATTCATCTCCCCGAGTCCTTCTTTTTCACTGGAATAAATTTTTGCTAAGCATTATGAAGTATCTACAGTATTTGTCATGTCGGAGATGATGGTCTGGTGGTAATGTCACTGGACAAGTATCCAGAAACGATGGCTATTGCTCGAGGAACATGTTCTAGTGAACATGGTTTTAAATTCCACCCAGCTGGTGGAACTGAAATACAGTTAATAAATCTAGAACACCAGGATAATATCAATAATGGTGACCACGACAACTATCGATTGCTGTAAAAACCCACCTAATTCACTCATATCCGATCGGCAAGGAAGTTTGCTGTTATTGCCTACAAGTGACTCCAGGCTCTCAGAAATGGCTGAGCAAGCCACTCAATTCAAGGATAATTCGAGATGGCAACAATTGCTGATTTTGCCAGTAACATCCAGATCGTCTAAAAATCATAGTGGAAGCTCCCACTAGATGGAGCTTCAACCCAAACCACAAGTTCAGAGGTCCAGTTTTTTTAAACTACATTAAACATCACACAACACCGGGTTACAGTCCAAGAGGTTTATTTGGAAGTACAAGCTTTCAGAGCATTTCTCCTTCATCAGGTAGTTACTGGCCACTAGATTATTCTGCTTCCACCCAAATGTGTTGTGACCTTCTTGGGGAGCTTGGTTAGATTCCTCAATGTCCTCTTGCACTTGTTTGACACTTTCACAAGTTCTCTCTGATCTTTTATTCTTTCTGTGTGTTGTTTGGTGGCTTGGTGTATCTAGCTCATAATTAATCATGGACTCTAAATGTGCAAACGATTTTGAATCTATTACATTTTTGTGTGAACAAATGCAGCCTCTAAGAATCATTCAATACCGAAGAGGCCCGTTAGTCCATTGCGTGTACATAGAACATAGAACAATACAGTCCACAATGTTGTGCCGAGTGTGAACAAATGCAGCCTCTAAGAATCATTCAATACCGAAGAGGCCCGTTAGTCCATTGCGTGTACATAGAACATAGAACAATAGAACAATACAGCCCACCAAGTTGTGCCGAACATTTGTCCTAGCTTAAGCACCCATCCATGTACCTATCCAATTGCCGCTTAAAGGTCACCAAAGATTCTGACTCTACCACTCCCACAGGCAGCGCATTCCATGCCCCCACCACTCTCTGGGTAAAGAACCCACCCCTGACATCTCCCCTATACCTTCCACCCTTCACCTTAAATTTATGTCCCCTTGTAACACTCTGTTGTACCCGGGGAAAAAGTTTCTGACTGTCTACTCTATCTATTCCTCTGATCATCTTATAAACCTCTATCAAGTCACCCCTCATCCTTCGCCGTTCCAACTGCCAAAAATATCCCAGTACTTATACGAGTCCCACTTCCCCACATTAGGACTGCAGCCTTAAAGGCTGATATTTTAAATACTCATTGTGCGGTTTTCCACCTTAGCTGACCTCCCAGGAAATGCATTCCAGCTTTAGGGCTACCTTGGGTGACACAGTAGCTCAGTGGTTAGCACTGCTGCCTCACAGCACCAGGGTCCCAGGTTTGATTCAGGCCTCGGGCGACTGCCTGGGTGGAGTTTGCACATTCTCCCCGTGTCTGTGTGGGTTTCCTCCGGGTGCTCCGGTTTCCTCCCACAGTCACAAAGATGTGCAAGTCAGGTGGATTGGCCATGCTAAATTGCCTGTAGTGTTAGGGATAAATGGGTCCAAATGGGTTACTCTTCAGAGGACCGGTTGGGCCGAAGGGCCTGTTTCCATAGTGTAGGGAATCTAATCTAATCTATCCCTGACTCTCTAGCCATCACCCTCTGGGTAAAAAATATTTTCCTCAGATCCCCTCTAAACCTCCTGCCTTTCACTTTAAAATTATGCCCCTTGTTATTGACCCCTCGACTAAGGGGAACAGCTATCCATTCTGTCCATGCCCCTTATTATCTTATACACCTCAATAAGGTCCCCCTTGAGTCTTTTGTTCCAAAGAAAACAGCCTGAGCTTATCCAGCCTCTCTTCACTGCCGAAATGGTCTGTCCCAGGCAACATCCTACTCAATCTCTTTTGTACCCTCTCCAGTACAACCACATCCTTCCTACAGTGTGATGACCAGAACTGCACACAGTATGTCAGCTGTGGCCTAACCAAAGTTCTGTACAGCTCCAACAATAACTTTCCTGCTCTAATAATCTGTGCCATAACTGATAAAGGCAAGTAGGCAAAAGGGAGGACTGCAGATGCTGGAAACCAGAGTTCAGATCAGAATGGTGCTGGAAAAGCACAGCAGGTCAGGCAGCATCCGAGGAGTAGATCTTCATCTCTATTCCTGATGAAGAGTTTTTGCCCAAAATGTCAATTTTCCTGTTCCTTGGAAGCTGCCTGACCTGCTGTGCTTTTCCAGCACCACTCTGATCTAAAATCTGATAAAGGTAAGTGTCCCGTTTGCCACCTTATCTACTCTAGTAACGTGTCCTGCTGCCTTCAGGGTTCTTTGGACAAGAGCCTCAAGAACTCGGAGCATTCTAGCGTCTTCATTATTTGTAACTATGTTGAATATTTTGCCGTGTCATTTCAATTCATTGATATTCTGACAGTAATTTGGTTTGCACTCAATTTTCTTTCTACTTTATTACCAGTTCTTTGGGAGGTCGAAGGCTAGGAAGGGTGCAAATCCATTTTCCTCCTCCTTCCCAACATAATTTAAATAACTACATGCCACGGCTACCTCAAGTTTCAATTTTTACAAACTTAATTTGATGTAAAGATGTGTGGGTTTCCTCCGGGTGCTCCGATTTCCTCTCAGTCCAAAGATGTGCAGGTTAGGTGAATTGGCCATGCTAAATTGCCCATAGTTATAGGTGTATTAGTCAGAGGGAAATGAATCTGGGTGGGTTACTCTTCGGAGGGTCGGTGTGGACTTGTTGGGCTGAAGGGCCTATTTCCACACTGTAGAGAATCTAATCTAATGTAAAGAATATAGGGAACTCAGGACTGGGAGAGTGGTTTTGAACAAATTCTACCCTATTAATATTTTATATGACTAATTAAAACTTAATTCCTTGTATTTGATCCATCTGAAATAATTCCTTCAAACTCTGAAACGGTGCCTACCTCACATCTCGTCTCTCCCCCAGTGCTGATAGACCTTAGTCAGTATATTTGTCAACTCAACTTTGGACTTTTTCACTTTGTCTAAAAATTTAAAATCTGCCTCAGACACATTAAAATTGCATCCTGTCCCTTGCAAACAACTGGTCACCATTCTCTCCTTCACACTCCTGGTCCCTACCTTACCCTCAACACAGTTGTGCTCCTCATCCTCCCTTACATGCATCCTGCTCCCCACGGGGAATTTGGATCCCACCGACACGTACAATCTTCATTTTCTTCATCAATTTGCTCTGTGGCATCTCACCTTCTTAAGAGTCATAGAGATGTACAGCACGGCAAGTTCGGTCCAACTTGCCCATGCCGACCAGATATCCCAACCCAATCTAGTCCCACCTGCCAGCTTCTTATTGCATGTTGCTGCCTCAATATCCACTTCTGATACCAATGAACTTCTCTAGGTCAATACCAGTTAGAAACAGAGACACAAAGACAGTATGTGAGAGAATTTTATCGAGGTACTAAAAATGAGAGATAATCATGGTCAAAATGTAATATTGAGTGAGATACTAAGAGTCACAAATTGGCTGAACTAGAAATATACAGAAACCCGGGGCTATTTGACAGAGCATGTGCAAAATAAAGGCTTTCTACAACAAAGTTGTCACCCAAATTGATAAAATTATTAAGAAGGCATATAATGTGTTGGCTTTCATTAGCAAGGAAGTGAACTTAAGAGCCACGAGGTTATGCTTCAGCTCTATAGAGCCCTGGTTAGACCACACTTGGAATATTGTATTCAGTTCTGGTCGCCTTATTATAGGAAGGACATGGAAACTTTAGAGAGGGTGCAGAGGAGGTTTACCAGGATGCTGCCTGGACTGGAGGGCATGTCTTATGAAGAAAGGTTGAGGGAGCTAAGGCTTTTCTCAATGGAGCAAAGAAGGGTGAGAGGTGACTTGATAGAGGTGTACAAGATGATGAGAGACATAGATAGAGTGAATAGCCAGAGACTTTTTCCCCAGGGCAGAAATAGCTATCACAAAGGAGCATTATTTTAAGGTGATTGGAGGACGTTTTAGGGGAGATGTCAGAGGTAGGTTCTTTACAGAGAGTGGTGGGTGCATGGAATGTACTCCCACAGTGGTAGTAGAATCAAATACATTAAGAACATTAAGTGACTCTTGGATAGGCACATGGAAATTAGTACAATGAAGGGTATGTAGGTTAGTTTGATCTTAGAGTAGGATAAAAGGTTAGCACAACATCAAGGGCCGAAGGGCCTGTACTGTTTTATGTAACTCCTTTAAATGTACCTTTGGAGTAGGTGGAAGCCATTTGCCTTAAAAGGTCTTTTCTACTATTCAATCAGAACATGGCTAATTTGCACCTCAATTCCATCTTCCCACACTTGCATCATGTCTTTTGCTATCTTTGTCCCCCCCAACAAAAATCTATTAACCCCAGTCCTGAAACTACTAGCTAGTTCCTAGCATTGACAATCTTTTAAGGCACAGAGTTTCCTATTTCCACAACTCTTCATGTGAAGTAGTATTTTTCCTGATTTCCCTCCTAAATGGCTGAGCCTTGTTCTGAATTACTACCAGAGGAAATAGTTTATCTGTTTATTATCAGTTTGTTATAACCTTTTGTTAAACGTTGAACAGGGCCATTGTTCCTTTTGTGTCCAGAGGTAAGGAAGGTAAGTGATTGCCCCTGACATCAAGGCTGCATTTGGCTGAGTATGGCTTAAGTGTAGTCTTTGGAAACTGGAATGAATAGGAGTCAGGCAGAATCCCCACTGGTTAGAGTCAAAGGAAGATGGTTGTGGTTGGTGAGGTCAACCATCTCAGCTCCAGGACATCTCTGCAGGAGTTCTTCAGGGTAGTGTCCTATGCCCAACAATCAGCTGCTTCATCAGATGGCCTTCTCTCCATTTCAAGTTAAAGAGTGGGCATGTTAATTGATGATTGCACAATACTCAGCACCATTGTGATTCCTCAGTTACTGAACCAGACCATGCAGCAAGATCTGGATAATATCCAATTTAGGGCTGCCAAGTGGCAAGTAACATTTGTACCACACATTTGTGCCAGGCAATGACCATCTCTAACAAGACAGAATCTGACCATCACCCTTTGACATATTCAATGATGTTACCATCAAACAATCACTAGCTATAAACATCCCATTGACCAAAAGCTGAATTAGATTAGCCAAATAAAAATAGTGATTACAAGAGCAGGACAGAGGGGTGGTGTAGTGGTAATGTCATTGGACTAGCTTCCTGAACTCCAAGTTAATGTTCTGAAGATATGGGTTTGCGTATGCAGTTGCTGGAGGAGTTGTACAGCACAGAAATAGATCCTTTGGCCCAACTCATCCATGCTGACTCCGTTTTCTAAACCGAACTAGTCCTATTGCCTGTATTCAGCCCATAGCCTTTTATCTTTCATTACATTACATTACAGTGTGGAAACAGGCCCTTCGGCCCAACAAGTCCACACCGACCCGCTGAAGCGCAACCCACCCATACCCCTACATTTACCCCTTACCTAACACTACGGGCAATTTAGCATGGCCAATTCACCTGACCTGCACATCTTTGGACTGTGGGAGGAAACCGGAGCTCCCGGAGGAAACCCACGCAGACACGGGGAGAACGTGCAAACTCCACACAGTCAGTCGCCTGAGACTGGAACTGAACCCGGGTCTTCGGCGCTGTGAGGCAGCAGTGCTAACCACTGTGCCACCGTGCCGTCTATCCGTATAGTAAAATTTGAATCCAATAAGAATCAGGATTAAAAAGCTCGCATAATGGTGACCATGTAACTATCGTTAATTGTCACGAAAGGATTCACCAATGTCCTTTAGGAAGGAAAGATACATGTAAGTCAGACCTGGTAAGGTAACTCCAGATCCAGATCAATATGCTAATGTCCCCTTGCAGCAATTATGGATAGCTAACAAATAGTATGATTTTTTTTAAACTTGAAAAAAATCCTGCAGTGAGTAACTCAGCTTCTGACTCCACAAAACCTGTCCACCATCTATAGGGCACCAATCAGGACTGTGATGAAATACTCCACCTGGATGAATGCAGCTCCAAAACATTTAGGAAGTTTCACACCATCCAAAACAAAGCAGCCCACTTGTTAGGCATCTCAATCTCACCTCCGTTCCTTCCTCCATCACTGACATTCAGTAATAGCAGTGCGCACTGCAGAAATTCACCAAAAATCCTTTGACAGCATTTTCCAAACCCATGACCACTTCCATCAAAAAAAGACCAGGACAGAAGATACATGGGAACACCACCACCACCTGCACGCTCCCCTCCAAGCCACTCACCATGCTGAATTTTACTTATTCATTTGTGGGACATGGGCATCACTGGCTGCCCATCATTTATTGCCCATGCCCAGTTGCCCTTGAGCAGGTGAGCTATCTTCCTGAACTGCTATTGTCCACGTGCTATAGGTTGCTGCCATGCCCTTAGGGAGAGAATTGCACGAAATTTAACCAAGCGACAGCGAAGGAATGGCAATATATTTCCAAGTCAGAATGACTGGCCAACATTTATTGCCCATCTCTAATTGTTCTTGAGAAGATGGTGCTGAACCTGCAGTCCACGTGCTGCAAGTAGATCCACAATGCCCTTATGGAGGGAATTCCAGTTCTGAAGAAAGGACACTAGACCTGAAACGGTGACTTTGCTTTATCTCTGCAGTTGCTGCCAGACCTGTTGGAGTTTCTCCAACAATTTGTTTTTTGGGATTAAGATGGAAGCATGGCAACAGAGGGAGAGAACAGGAGGAGGGGATGGTGCGATAGCAGGAGGGGGACAGAGGCCAGACAGTAAAGATGGGATGATGAATGAGTTAAGAATAGAGGTGGAGGTGGATGATTACAGGAAGGGACAGAAGAAGAGTGGAGATGGAAATGATGTAAAGAAGAGACAAACGAAGGAGCACAGAGATAGACTGGGATGCGGCAGAACAGGAAAAGTTTGTGATTTTAAAGGAGTGATTCATTAAGTTAGATTTGAGAGGGGAGAAGGTTAGTTTTGGAGGGAAAGCAGTTGAGTAGCCTGACAACACTCTCTCTGTATTCTCCATTTGGGTGAGGTAGAGGGGGAGACTAGAGTCCACACAACACTGTATCTGACAGGGATAAATTGCCGAGTACCAAAAGCTGTAGTATAATGAGATTCTCGATGTTATAATACTTAGTGGATTGTGGATACCAAAACACTTACCTAGATGGTAACTGAAATTTACAATACAAAATATTTACTGTACCTAAAGTTAGAATTATTGAAATTTGAACTTGGGATTTTCTCTCATCAGTAACTTTTAGTGAAGCCTGTCTTAGATGCACAGATGGGTGGGGACAGTGATAGGTGGGTGGTTTAAAACTACTTACCATTGGTGTTTGTGCTCTGTGTTTCATAGTAGTCTCTGCATGTTTCTTAGGATGGGACGACATGAACTCTTGACTTGGACCTTTGCTGTGCTGATGAGGAGCGAACACAATGGAGGAAACAGCTGGACAGTTGCAGGAAAACACTGGCATCAAAGTAAGAGAGATTTGCATTTATACAGTGTCACATCAGAACATAAAGCATAGCTTCAAACCTAAAATCCCTTACAAAGTTTTCATTTGTATCCCCCAATTCTTACATGCCTGATCTTGGTCATTCACAACCCACTGGAGTAACCTAAGAGGGCACACTGCAGATGTGAGCTCTGACACTGGGAGTTGGCAGACTAATTGACTTGGGGGTGGGAAGGGAGGGAGAACTGCAGTCAAACCAATTTCTACTTATTTATCTGCAAATGTAGGTGGATTGTGACCAGGGGTATAAGTCCTGGCTGATGTGAAGCCATCTATTAGCCATTAGATTGCCAGTCTATTTACAGCACCTCGCAACGTAGGGGACCCTATAAGTAAAATATTTTAACTTAGTACGAACTATGGAGAGAGATAGAACTGTAATTCTTTAGGTTGTGCTGGCATGTCCCCCCTCCCCACCTCCAGACCGCATTGTAGTCGCTCACTGTGATAAGATGAAGGTACAGACCTGCATGCTTTCACACAGGTCTCCACTCCAGCAGAGATTGAGGGAGGGAACAAAATCCCTAACAGTAGTGTCTTGAATTTTCAGTAATGACCACATCCTATCAATTCTAATGCATTTTTGTTTATTTCAAATATCCACAGGATAGATGCCATTAGGTTGTTTTCCCTTTGTGGGAAGAATCTAGGACCTGAGGGCATAATCTCAATCATAGAAACCCAACAGTGTGGAAACAGACCATTTAGCCCAACAGGGTCCAAACCAACGCTTAGAGTAAGCCACCTCGACCCATTCCGCTACCCTATTACTCTAGATTTATCCCGACTAATGCACCTACCCTACACATCCCTGGACACTACGGGCAATTTAGAAGACCAATTCACTTAACCTGCACATCTTTGGACTGTGGGAGGAAACCGTGCAGACATGGGGAGAATGTGCGAACTCCACATGGACAGTTGCCCAAGGCTGGAATGGAATCCAGGTCCGTTGCACTGTGAGGCAGCAGTGCTAACCACTGAGCCACCAGAGAGATATTGGAGGAATTTCTTCTTTCAGCAGGTAGTGCATCTATACATGTCTTTACCACAGAAGGCTGTCCGTGCTGGGTTGTTAAGCATACTCAAGGCTGAAACAGATAGGTTATTTTTTTTTTTTAAATGTCAGGAAAGGAATAAAAGGGTCACTCAACCTGAAATGTTAACAGATTTCTCTCCACAGATACTGCCAGACCTTAACTTTTCCAGCAATTTCTGTTTTTGTTTCAGATTTATAACATCCACAGTTCTTTCAGTTTTTATTAAAGAATCAAAGGTAATAGAGTAAAGCAGTAAAGTGGACTTGAGGATCATCAGATCAGCTATGCTCATTAAATGGCTGAACCAACCTATTGAACCAAATGGTCTAACTAAACCAAATTAATCAAACATAATATGCATTTAAGGCATCTGTGTTTGCTGTCCCTTGATAATCAATATTTTCCCATATTATGGTCTCAACAGATGGTGACTGGTCTGTAGCTGCCTGCTTTATCACTACTGTTTTCTCCCAGTTGGTAATCCTGCAACTGCTCAGCCTAAGTCACACATCCAAAGAGAATTTGAAGATTTTGGCCTTTGCGATTTTCATGTTTGTTTTTCTAAAATAGAAGCATCTAAACAAACTTTAGATATTTCTTTGTTACCCTATCCGATATTGCCCTTACCTTCAATATCAACATTAACAGCATCCTCTTTCTTGTGAAGACTTGTATCACATAACTCATCTAATACTTCAGTTTTCTGCTAAAAAGAGATCTCAATCTCTGCCCCTAATTTACCTATCCTCCTTATGGCTCTCCTTTTTAAGGAAATAAAAACTTCAATGCTGACTTATAGTTTTCCGATTCTTTTTCTATCTCATTCACTTTTTCCCTTTTTTTTTCCCTTTTCAGTTCTTCTCTGCACCTGTATTCAGCTGGATTTTGTACTGTATTTTGATCCTGACATTTATTATTTATTTTCTTTCTATTTTAAACTCGGTATCTCTGTTAACTTTTGATACACTACCTTTTCTCACTCATAGGAATATCATGCTTGTAGTCTTATCACCTTGGGCAGCACAGTGGCTAGCATTGCTGCTTCAAGCAAACCCAGGTTCGATTCCAGCCTTGGGCAAATGTGTAGTTTGCCTTTCCCTGTTTCTGTAGGAGTTCCCTCCCAGTGCTCTGGTTTCCTTCCAGTCCAAAGATGTGCAGGTTAGGGTGAATTCACTGTGCTAAATTGCCCAGTGTCTAGGGATGTACAGGATTAGCCATGGGAAATGCAGGGTTACAAAGTAGATCGGGGTGGGATCCTCTTCAGAGGGGCAGTGTGGATTTGGAGGGCCGAATGGCCTGCTTCAACACTAAGGATTCTATGATCTTAAGATCTCCCAGCACTGGATTTATTGTTTTACCTGAACCTTTTGGATACCACCCCTTTTTAATTGCTTGAATTATCAATCTTACAGTCCAGTATCTTACCTTTCATTGCCCCTACTTTGTAAATCTATATTGTAAACCTAAACATATTCTCAAATAAGTAACCCACAGAAAGCAAACCATTCCTCAAAACTAGATCCAGCACTCCCTCCCGCTCTGAGAGCTTGGAAATGGTGTACAGATTTCAAGAACTGCAAGTTGTGTCTTTTTACATTAAGTTCCCCCATCAAGTCTATATTTAGATAGCGACCACTGTTTTAGTTTGCTCATAGGTTTCCTCGCAACACCCACCCCCAAATGTTTGAAGGCAGAGTTCAAGTACTGATATTATATGGGGGGTTCTTCTAAAATGCCAGGACTTACCTGAGAGACAGAAAACCAAACAAGTGAAGGTAAGGACAGAGTTAACATCATTTTGGGGTTTTCTCATCTTCCTCCAGACTACAGTATTCCGGAGAGGTTTTGCCTTTGTGTGTTTTAGGTTTGGTGAGGGGGTTTCATTCGTGGTCCATGCTTGCTGTTGAGCTGTATCCTGCTCCCAGGCTCACAGCTGATGGCCAGTCGGTTGCCCTGGAGAGGAGTTTGAATGATACTCGTGCGCAATGCGACGCGGGACTTGGAGTTCAGTTGCACCCGGACACGTGGCCCCGAGTGCGACGCTGGACTACAAATCCCAGACGGCACCGCGGGGTCGCACCTTGTAGCTCAGCGGCGTTGAAAGCTCATTGATCAGGAGTTCCCTCCCTGTCCATAGGCTGCTTAACCTCGGTAACATTCTGCTGTTGTACAGGCGCGAGGTGCCACAAGGAGACAAGGTGAGGCTTTAGTTTAAACTTTTGGAACTTTATTGTGTGCAACTTTAAATTTATAAAAACCGGCATTAAGTTTACAGCACAAAACAAACCCAGAGCTGTTCCCAGGAGGCTTTATCAATGGCTAAAATACCCCCCCCCCCCATAATTAGAATACAGGGTAAAAAGAAAAGCTATGTTTGGAGGGTGTGGAAGAGCAAAACATAGAAGGAAAGAGTTATAAATACAGAACACGTCTGTATGCATTTCTAAAAAGTTTCACAAAATGTTGTTCATTAGTTATAATTGAGAAAAAGGAAAAAAAATTATCAGCATGAAAGGGGAACAGTTTAAGTGGGAACATAGCAGGGTGCATGTCCTGGGAATATCCCTAGAAAAAGCAACTTGGGAAACATTCACAGACCACCGCAGTGTAACTGCTCTGGTTCAGATATATGCTGAAGCAAAATGATGCTCCAATTAATTGTTCCAAATTTAAAAATTCTACCATGGCTTCATCCAAATACAGTATATTCTAAACCCAAAAATAAAAAACTACTATTCCAAATACAACTTAAACACAAAAGGGGACTTTTTTTAAAAAGCAGACCAAACAGACTATTTACAAATTGTCTTTTTTTTTAAAAAACGGGAGTGTTACAGTTGAAGCACTATCAGAATTTACTTATATAGGTGGGAAAAGGAAATGGTTACACAGGCAGAACTATTAACTGGATTGACATGAGAGGAGGTACAGAATAAAAACTGCACTCACCACCAAAAAAGGGACCACGAAACAACCATTCCAGAGATGAAAATAAAAAGAAAGCACAAGACAGAGGTCACATCCTTCATTTGCTAATTAAGCTAATGCACAAAAGGTAGAGGGTGTCCAGACTACCCACCTCAGCGCTTCCCCCACTGAGCTCTCCTTCAGGAGAGAACAAAATTCAAGTACCAAATCTTGGGCACACAACACATCAAGACCACACAATTCCCTTTGTGGGTTAAAAGCCTCCAATCTGAAACTTATTCGGATTCCTCTTTCCACAAACACTGTCAGATGTGCTGAATATTTTCAGCAGGTTCTGTTTTTATTTCAGATTTCCAGCATCCACAGTATTTTGCTTTTGCCCCAAGTCACTAACACCTTTTCTTAATCAGATTTAACCCCCAAATTTGTCAATCTTGGAAAATAAATTCTGAAAGTGCTTATTCATAGGTATGGCTAAAAACCACAAGATCTACAAATACAAAACCCACCCCTACAAGTGAATAACTGTCTGCATCTACAAAAAGAATTCTGAGCAATGGTTTTATAGTTAAAATGCATTTTGCTGATGGGAGTTGAAGGGAGATGACCGCATTCGTGCCAGTATCTACATTAAAAAAAAACACCCAAATTACACCCAGCTGTACATAACATCTTAACCCATTTGTAAAATCCAGTTCCATTAAAATAATTTAGTTGAATGTTGAGACAGTATAAAGATATGTTCTGAGGTCCTTCCCTTATCCTCAAGACAGGTTGAGATGCTCCCAGCTCTTAACATAGTTAGAGACAAAAAGTTGCAGATGCTGGAATCCAAAGTAGACAGGCTGGAGGCTGGAGAACACAGCAGGCCAGGTAGCTTCAGAAGGTGGAGAAGTTGACATCTTGGGTGTAAACCCTTCATGTCTACTTCACTAACTCATGATGCCACCTGGCTTGCTGTGTTCTTTCAGCTTCCTGCCTGTCTACCCAACTGTTAACATGGCATGATCATAAAAATACCTTCAGAAACAAATTAAATTGAGTCACCGGATTAAAGTTTTTCAGCCACTGAAGTTATTGTGATGATTCTCACATAAACTGCAACCTATGCAGTCAGTTGTCCCCAAACTAGTGCCCTTACCACCTAACAAAAACTCCATGTTCATTTCCAGCAGTTCAGACTCTAAATCAGGGGCCTTAAGGAATAACAAAACATTTTAAACATTAGCCAGCAGGAAAATGTTAATGGAGGGATCTTATACAGGCACCAACAGAATGGTTTGGTCTAATGTCAGTCTGTTGAGCTGACCTTAGTCCCAGGGCAAATGGAGAGTATTCAACACATTCCACTTAAAGCTTCTTCAGAATGGAGGTTCTGAAATAAGAGGAATTAATTCCTGTCAACGTCCTCTTTTCATCCCTTGACATAATTTCAACCAAATTTAGAAAACTGGTAGTTGTCCCAAGAGAGGGCATCTCCGCAAGAAAAAAAAACCTGGCAGCAGAATACTTTGAAATCTTGATTCTCGTGATGTATAAGAGGGTTAAAAAACTGAGTGCACTTTCATTAGGAATTGATGGGAAATGTATACGTCCAAAGATTACTGAAAATTTCCCATGCAGACTCATGCTATAAATAATGTCAACAATGGACTGCAGTTCCTCCACTGATATGGAAAGTAATTACAGTATGACAAGTTTATACAAGCTTGGATGCAAATTTGAGAAATGGAAATTAGTCAATACAGAACTTTCTGGTCTATTCTTGTCCCCCTTTTTTAACCAGCTTCAAATCCCATGTGCAATATCACAGGAAATAAACTAGTTCACATTTTTCGAAAGGATCCCTGCATGCACTTCATTAAAAGTACAAATCAAGAGATTCCCATGGAAAGGAATTGTGGAAAAAAAAGGCGACATAAATGCACCTAAAACATTCCCAGTAAAACTGGAATGGTTTCAAAAAGTACAAAATAAAATATTTCCCTTCCCCAGGACACTCCCTTCTCTCCTGTCCTTTCCTCCTCCTGTCCCCAACCATCTCCCTCCCCCTTCAACTCCCATTGTGACAGTTACATCTAAAGAATAGCAAGAATGCAACAAAGTTGTATTGTGATGAAACAAACAGGAGTTTGGTCACAGTTGGAGGGAATTACTCATCATCCTCGCCTTCATCTTCTGCCTCTCGTTTTCGCTTCTGTCCTTGAGTGGCAGCATCCTCTGCACAAAATAAAAACCAACAGCTTTCAGTACAGAGGAACCTCTTATCTGAACGAGATGGGCAGGCACTTTCATTCTGATAATTGAATCAATGCTTTTCCTCTGGGGTTCGGAGTTCTGTTAAGTCCGCTCCCCATTCAGGAGACTAGGCAGCGGCACACTGCGCACCAGTCCCTGCCAAACCCACCCCCAACCCTGTCCAACACTGCAAACTTTACACTCCCAAATCTACTGACTCAGGTTTCCACTCCTGAATAGAACACTAGTGAGCCAGTTCAATTTATACAATGATCATACAGCTTCGTGGCCACTTTACACAGACCACCTGTACTGGGCAGGTTTGTGTTAACGTGATTCAGCGGATGGTAAGTTCATGAAAAAGGCAAAATCCTGAATCCAAGTGCTTAAAAGAGCATGCAATAAGTGTTGAACACTGACAAGTAAGCACATTATATGACACTGTTTCAAATGATTCACCAATTGCGCAATTTAGCTGGTTTGCTGATACTGTAAGCAATTTCCTTCTAAACTGATGTCTGTGGTGATGGCAAGTAGTATTTGGAAATTGGCCTTGAAATATGGCTGTGCATCATTTGCAAAAATGCAAGTGATTGGCATTGCGTCTGCTTTTTATTAAAACCTAGAATTCAAATACTCAAACTGTCATGTGGGATTTGAGCTTTGTACAGAGTAGTGTAACCAAGTTAGATGTCAACAATCAGAGGACAGATTTAATGATGATAGGTGAAAGAACCAGAGAGAACACAAAGAAACATTTCCTAATCTCCCTGGAACTGTGATCTGGTGGAAGCAGATTCAATAGCAACAATTTGAAAGAATACTAGTGGCATGCTGTTTTGGGAGACGGGTGGGAAGTACAAAGTTTGAAAGAGGACCAGAGGACTGCGATTAATTCGCAAGCCTTAGCAAAGATATGATGGTCTAAATAGACTCACCCAAACTCTATTATACACTTCTATATGCTGTCTACACAGATTTTATTCATATCCATATAGCTTTAAAATAATACCTTGCTCATCTGCCTCTTCTTCTTCTCCTTCATGAACATAATCATCATCATCGTCATCATCCTGAAAAGAAACAATTCACCTTTGAGGTATTTGGCTGTAAAGTGTAGGAAGTATGGGAAATTCCACAAACCAAAATGTGGTACATGACCTAATCAGTTGTTTCAATAATGTAGATCTGATAGTAATGGTGTTCTTCCTTGAGTGGCAAATCACTGTCATCCACTCAAAGCTAGTTAGGAATAGGTAAAAATCCAAAGGCCATCCCCATTGACTGCATAAAAAGGAAGACACCATCAATGGGAGGCAGTGGTGTACTGGTAGGTGTTATTGACCTATAATCCATATCCCCAGGTTAATATTCTGAGTAGTATTAGGTTCAAATCCCACCACAGAAGATGGTCATTTGAATTCACAAAACTTTGGAATTGAAAAGATAGTTTCATTTTTTGTTTGCAACAATTGACAGTTGTGTATTGCCATTAGACTATCTGCCCTACATGTGAGTCCAGATTTACAGCAATGCAGTAGACTCCTAACTAGCATCTGGGCAATTAGCCATGAGCAATAAATGCTGGCCTCACAAAGCAACATGCACATTCCAGGATAAATTCTCTCTGGAGTTTGCACATTCTCCCAGTGTCTGCGTGGGTTTCCTCCCACAGGCCAAAGATGTACAGGTTAGGTAAATTGGCCAAAGCTAAATTGCCCATAGTGTTCAGGGATTTATAGGTTAGGTTCATTAGTTAGGAAAAATGTAAAGTAATAGGGTAGGGGAATGGGTCTGGGTGGGATACTCTGAGGGCCAGTGTGGACTTGTTGCGCCAATTGGTCCGTTTCCACACTATAGGGATTCTATGAAAAGTTGAATTGCGACAGCTTTTCCGAATTCAGATCCAGCTTGACTTCAATCCAATCTGAAGATCTTCCTATCTTGGTGATTTTCTTTATTGACAAGTAACCCGACGGATGTGAGGATTAATCAAATTCTATCCTCTGACTAAAAGAGCTGCTTTTCCCTGTGTTTTTGTTTTATTTTGGCCTGATCTTTGCTGAGACTGTGGTCTTCCAGGTTGTGCAAGTGTATTGGTGTTAGAGATTACAGGGAACATTTCTAATTTCAATTACAGTTTAGATATTAGCTAACATTTAAGTTGTCTTAAGAAAAAGGTTTGTGTTATAACAAACAGATTGAAGAAGCCTGATGAGTGTTTTTTGGCCATTTTGATGATTGAATCAAGTTATACTATTGGCACGATTTATGGAGTTGTGGGCTCGATTTCCAGAATATTCCTCTTCTCAAAAATAAACAAACCTGAATTTCTTCTTTCAGAAGATAGGACAGTCCAACCTCCCCTGGTGGTTCACCATCCTCTTCCTCCTCTTCTTCCTCATCATCAAGCTCTTCATCATAATATTCTTCAGCAGCACCAGCTTCGTCATCATCATCCTCACCCTCTACACAAGAAACATTGAGAAGTTTGTATATAAAGATACCATCCTGCGTTACTGAAGCACTAAAAAGTGCTTGATAAGGTTCCCCACAGTAGGCAATTGCAGAAAATTTGGAGGTATGGGATTGAAGCTGATTTAGTGATTTGGATCAGAAATTGGCTAGCTGAAAGAAGACAGGGTGGTGGTCGATGGGAAATGTTCATGATGGAGTTCAGTCACTAGTGGTGTACCGCAAGGATCTGTTTTGGGGCCACTGCGGTTTGTCATTTTTATAAATGACCTGGATGAGGGCATAGAACATGGATTAGTAAATTTGCGGATGACACTAAAGTCAGTGGAGTTGGGGATAGTGACGAAGGATGTTGCAGATTAACAGGGACATAGATCAACTGCAGAGCTGGGCAGAAAGGTGGCAAATGGAGTTTAATGAGGCGATTCACTTTGGAAGGAGTAACAGGAATGCAGAGGACTGGGCCAATGGTACGATTGTTGGTTGTGTGGATGAGCAGAGAGATCTTGGTGTTCATGTGCACAGATCCCTGAAAGTTACTATCCAGGTTGATGGGTTGTAAAGGCGGCATATGGTTTGTTTGCTTTTATTAGATGGATTGAGTTTCAGAGCCATACGGTCATGTTGCAGCTGTACCAAAAACTCTGATGCATTGGAGTATTGTGTACAGTTCTGGTCACCACATTATAGGAAGGATGTGGAAGCTTTGGAAAGGGTGCAGAGGAGACTTACTAGGATGTAATTTGGTATGGAGGGAAGGTCTTGTAAGGAAAGACTGAGGGGATTTGAGAGTGTTTTCATTAGAGAGAAGAAGGTTCAGAGGTGAGTTAGAGACATACAAGATGATCAGAGGATTAGATCGGGTGGACAGTGAGAGCCTTTTTCTTTGGATGGTGATGGCGAGCACCAGGGGACATAGCTTTAAATTGAGGGGTGACATAGGACAGATGTTAGGGGTAGGTTCTTTACTCAGTGAGTAGTAAGGGCTTGGAAAGGCCTGACTGCAACAGTAGTACACTTGCCAACTTTAAGGGGCATTTAAATGGTCATTGGATAAATAGAAGGACGATAATGGAATAGTGTAGGTTAGATGGGCTTCAGATTGGTGCAACATAGAGGTCCGAAGGGCCTGTACTGTGCTGTTATGTTCTATGGAATCTGCTAGTCCATCTCCTCGAGATTCTTCCCTACTCAAACAGATTTCTTACCTTCATCAGACTCTGGGGCCTCTTGGTCATCTCGATCAAAGCCATCCAAGTAAGTAATGTGAGGAAGAAGCTTGAAGATGCTCTCCCTGTAGTCACTTGGATTAGAGATGTCACAGTTATACAGGTCCAAGCTCTTTAAGTGAGTCAGGTTTTTCTGAAATTTTACAAAGACTGAAGTCAATTTCAGGACAAGATAAGGCCATGAATGTTTGACATTGAACATGACTGAACAGTGTCACACAAAAACACCCTGTTACTGAACCCACCTAAAATGTCATTTAAAGTAGTAACTGTCAAAACAGGCAATTTGGAGTAGTTTAGAAACTAACACAGGAAGCTTTAAAATAATTAATAAATTAGGTTGGGGTTTGTCATTTAGTCAAATGTAGGATATCACAGAGTGTGAGGGGAAAACAAAGAATTCCATTTGCGAAGAGGAGTTAAAACTGATCTATTATTTCAACTCTGTGCACATGGGGTCAAGACACACGTAGGATGGTTTACATGAAAGAGGGACTAATGAGACACAAATGTGCAGCTTGGAAGGGGCATTCAGAAGTCCACTGATCATATTAATGAGATACACTAAGCTACACTGGGAAAAGTAATAATGGGTTAACAGTAACACTGTTGCTACAGTGCATCTCCACCCTTAGTGGGTACACTTTTACATAGCCAAGCCTCCCTGCCACAAACAGAAAAATAACCCAAATGCCTTCAAAGGGTTTGGTGTTTAACAGCAGTTCGAGAATCACTGGCTGCAACGTGAAGAGCCTCAAGGATACAATAAAAAAGGGACAAAATTTCTACAGAGCCTGCTAGAAAAAGAGAAGCAACAGACACTCTATAATTGACCTTCACTGAGAGGTTCCAGAAAGTCTATTCATGGATCAGCAAGTTACCTGAGTCAGTTGTTATTTCGACTGAATCATATAGGATGGGCCAATGGGCTGAGAAGTGGCAGATGGAGTTTAATTCAGATAAATGAGAGGTGCTACATTTTGGGAAAGCAAATCTTAGCAGGACTTATACACTTAATGGTAAGGTCCTAGGGAGTGTTGCTGAACAAAGAGACCTTGGAGTGCAGGTTCATAGCTCCTTGAATGTGGAGTCGCAGGAAGATAGGATAGTGAAGGTGGTGTTTGGTATGCTTTCTGTTATTGGTCAGAGTATTGAGTACAGGAGTTGGGAGGTCATGTTGCAGCTGTACAGGACATTGGTTAGGCCACTATTGGAATATTGCGTGCAATTCTGGTCTCCTTCCTATCGGAAAGATGTTGTGAAACTTGAAAGGGTTCAGAAAAGATTTAAGGATGTTGCCTGGGTTGGAACATTTGAGCTATAGGGAGAGGCTGAACAGGCTGGGGCTGTTTTCCCTGGATGATTGGAGGCTGAGGGGTGACCTTATAGAGGTTTACAAAATTATGAGGGGCATGGATAGGGTAAATAGGCAAAGTCTTTTCCCTGGGGTCGGGGAGTCCAGAACTAGAGGGCATTGGTTTAGGGTGAGAGGGGAAAGATATAGGAGAGACTTTTTCCACACAGAGGGTGGTATGGGAATGGAATGAGCTGCCAGAGGAAATGGGGGCTGGTACAATTGCAATATTTAAGAGGCACTTAGATGGGTATATGAATAGGAAGGGTTTGGAGGGATATGGGTTGGGTGCTGGCAGGCGGGACTAGATTAGGTTGGGATATCTGGTCGGCATGGACGGGTTGGACCAAAGGGTCTATTTCCATGCTGTCCATCTCTATGACTCTATATAGGGGAAAACATTGTATATTTCAAAGATGCTGCAATAACAGATCCAACAATGGCAAGGGATAAAGTCAGAATAAGCTGCCCAGTCCCTCTCCAGAAGGAAGTGGATCCTAACCTACAGTTCCCATCCCTGAGAATATCAGAGTTCCTGATAGAGACAAACAATATTCCTGATATTTTCAGACATCCTGAACTCGGGAGGTCAGACTGATTCATCTACAGTGAATCCTATAAAAATGCCTGGGAAAGCTCAAGCTGTAGTTGTGAGCGAGAGCAGTATTTCCACTCATGCCCATATCAGACTACTTCCTCTCCAGTTTTCAACAAAACCCATGTGTATGGAGTTTTGGCTGTGATAACATGCACATGTTTCTAGATCTGAGCAATGGTTACTTACCAGAGGCTCCACTGTGCTGTAGTCTTTGATTTTATTGCTGCTGAGGTTGAGGTACACAAGGTTGGGACATTTCTCTGTTAGTAATTCCAGTCCTCCCGAGATGGAGTTATCGCTGAGCTCCAGCTACAGAATAAGATAGAGCCAGACAGATGTCTGTAAAGTCCATTCTCAACATATTCAGGAATCAGAATACAAACTAAGCAAAAGATCAGAGCATGAATGGTCCCTCATTTAAAAAAAAATGAAGACAGGTTTGCCGGGTCATAGAATCCCTACAGTGTGGAGGCAGGCCATTTGGCCCATTGAGCTCACACTGACCTACCCCCATCCTATCCCTTTAATCCTGTATTTCCATGAGGAGAAAGTAAGGTCTGCAGATGCTGGAGATCAGAGCTGAAAATGTGTTGCTGGAAGAGCACAGCAGGTCAGGCAGCATCCAAGGAGCAGGAGAATCGACGTTTCGGGCATGAGCCCTTCTTCAGGAATGAGGGAAGCCCTTCATTCCTGAAGAAGGGCTTATGCCCGAAACGTCAATTCTCCTGTTCCCTGGATGCTGCCTGACCTGCTGCGCTTTTCCAGCAACACATTTTCAGCTCCTGTATTTCCATGGCTAATCCACCTAACTTGCACATCTTTGGACTGTGGGAAGAAACCGGAGTACCTGGAGGAAACCAGTGCTGACGTGGAGAGAATGTGCAAACTTCACGGAGACAGTGACCAGAGGGTGGAATCGAACTGGTGCTGTGAGGCAGCAGTGCTAAGTAGGCTACTGTGCTGCCCACTATTTATACAGTAGCTCTCAAACAACAGGCTATAATGTATTTCATACAAATGTTCCAAAGTGCAAAGGTAACTACAATTCAAAATAATGCATGAAACAGCAGTCAATACTCGAGATAAACAATGTTTTTTTGTAAAAGCAGTGTTGAATGAGGGTTAATTGTTGGCCAAGGTATCAGAGAGAATTCCCCTGCTTTTTTTTCCACAATGGGTTTCTGGGATCGTTTCAGCCATCTGAGCCCCTGAATGCTCTGTCAGTTTATCTTCTTACCTGCAAAAATGGCACTTCCAGCAGAGTAGTGCTCCCTCAATACAGCACTGCAGCATCAGCTTGGGCTTTTATCCTCAAGGGTCTTGAACCACAACTTCGTGAATCAACAGACGAGTACTACCAAATACATATCACAGCTACCTGATTTAGGAGCAGCACTCCAAAAGCTAGTGCTCCAAATAAACCTGTAAGGCTGGAACCTGGTGTTGTGTGATTTTTAAAAACTTTGTCCATCCCAGTCCAATACCAGCACCTCCATATCATTGCTACCAAATATACAAATACTGCAAGGTGGTGTGACTTAGAGTAGCAGCTAAAGTCAGTAACTTACAAACAAATTCACCTGTGGCATGCCAGCTGCAGGATGCATCATCAGTAAGGTGCACTGCAGAAATTCACTAAGGCTCCTTAGACCCCATCCAACTTCCATACACTACCATCGGGGAGGAAGAGGAAAGCAGCGGACATATGCTAACACCACCATCTGCAAGCTACTATTTAAAACACTGACCATCTTGACTTGGAAATATATCACTCTTCCTTCAGTGTTACTGGTTCAAAATCTTGGAACCTTATAACAAAAGAACTGCAGTGGCTCAACAAAAGACACCTCACTACCATCTTCTCCAAGACATCTAAGCAAAGGTAACAAATGCTGGCCCAGTCATAGCCACAAGTGCTTTTTTTTAAAAAAAACAAAATGTTATCAGCAGCTACCTAGGCCATGCACATCAGCTTCTTCGATAATGTGGATCTGTACCAACAGATCCTTTATACCTTCAGCTCTTAAAGTGAAAAAAATCAGGTTTATGTTATAGGAAATATAAAAAAGTGACTTCATCCTTAGCTAGCAGTGTAAACAGTAGTTTTAAAAGAGTAAGTCATTTCTGTGATTTGATCCCATTTATCTGGAAATGTGTTGCTGGAACAGCGCAGCAGGTCAGGCAGCATCCAAGGAGCAGGAGAATCGACATTTCGGGCATGAGCCCTTCTTTAGGCTCATGCCCGAAACATCGATTCTCTTGCTCTTTGGATGCTGCCTGACCTGCTGCGCTTTTCCAGCAACACATTTTCAGCTCTGATCTCCAGCATCTGCAGTCCTCACTTTCTCCCATTTATCTGGGGCAATTAAGTCACACTCTCATGAAGTGCCTTTCCCCACACTTATGATGTTGTCACTACACAGGAGTGTAGGGATATCAGCATACAGACACTTGCTGTACACAAATGGGGCCATTGTGGCTCTTGGGATAATCACTGTTAGAAAAAATGAGAGGTGATCTTACAAAAGCAACACAAGATCTTGAGGGGATTTGATATTCTGGAGACTAAGGAACATACATTAAGAATAAACTAAGCTTGTTTAAAGAGTAAGAGGTCTCCCTTTTATGATGGAGGAGATCTTTTTCCTCAGAATCCAGAGGCTTCCCCCCACAAAAAAAAGGGTTCTAGAGATGGGGTTTACAAGTTTATTCAAAAGGCAGAGTTAGACTTTTCATCGACATGGAAGTTGAGGATTGTGAGATACATACAGGAAAGGGCAGTTGAGACCATACTAGGCAACTAAGATCTTATCAAATTGTGAAGGAGGGCCTGAATGGTCTCTGGACGTTCCTATGACCTAAACAGATCTCACAGTCTGGGAGCCAAGTGTCTTAGTGAGTACAAAGCTTAAAAATGTGTTGCTGGAAAAGCACAGCAGGTCAGACAGCATCCAAGGAGAAGGAGAGTCGACGTTTCAGGCATATGCCCTTCTTCGTGAGTACAGCCAGAGTTCTATAGTGTCAGCATCATTGTAGCGCGGAAATAGACTCTTCAGTCCAACCCATCCAAGCTGACCAAGTTTCCTAAACTTGCCAATGTTTGGAAATCTGCTGGAAATTCCACATTCAGGGACAGGGTGAGGTTCAGCTGCAATACTCTCCACTCCCACTAACTGACGAAGGAAAATCAGGGATGTCAAAATATTTAACAAGCTCTGCAGCAAGCCCTGTTCCCCTGACCTTAGAAACAAATCCATTAATACAATTTTTACCTTCACCCCGTCCAAACAAACTAACTCATGCTGCCACAAAAGCTCACCTTCAAGAGTTTGTGCAGGTTTGGAAGTTTGGCGAGAGACTTGAGTCCCACATTGATCATACTGAGATACTCTAGCTCCTTAAATCCGTCATCAAAGCCATCAATCTCCCCTTCGTTGCTGCGACAGTTGTCGATTACTAGCTCTGCGACCTGAAGTGGGAGGGAAAAAAAAGCATGTTTCAGCTACTCATTGTCATTTGCATAATGAAACACTTCCCTGGTCCCACTAACTCAGCAAAAGCCCCAAGATGTTCACAAACACTCCTGATTGCAGCCACTATATAGCAGGGATAGCAGTGTAATGGCTGTTAGCCAGAGGATGTGATGGTACATACACAGGATAACTTGTATATCTAGTGCTAACAGGTACCCTGAGCTTTTACAAACACAGAGCATGACAGTAAATTGGAAATACAATCTCCCTGAACTGGAAGATTGCATTCCTATGTTGCCTATATCATCTAGGCTGGTGGATCAATTGGACACAGTAAATGCAAGTGAATCACATAGACCTGCAAGGGACCTCCTACATGTCCAGAGTAGGATGTTCAAAATGTTCAGGACCTGCAAACCTAGGGAATCAGTCATTGAGGCCAGAGAATTTTTGGAGACCACCACAAGTCATGTGGAGAGCTTTAACTAAATACCTAGCCACAGATTAGCACAGTCAGGGACAGGAGAAGCTTCCAAATCCCGGTGTTGCAACCTTTGTTTCATCCTTCTCTCATTTCTCCAGTTGCCTTGTCTATTATCAAAATCAGCCACCAATACATTTTAGAACTTTCCTTCCCCAGACTTCACATCTGGTGAAACTTTTAGACTAACCTCACTGTCCTCTTCCAGTCAGAGGGTCTTAAAACCCAACTTGGTACTGTATAATACAATTATTGTGTGGTTTTAATCTTAGCTATGTCTACAATTCCTAACCATGGCAGTAACGCACTTTTGGATTTTTCAACGAAAAGTAATCCACAAGTAGAAAAAAGGTCCAAATGGGAAAAAAGGGGTGAAATTGAGGGGTTTGGTTTGCTATTATGCACAACTATTGATTTGGATCAATATCCGCCAATAAACCAACTGGATAAGGCCCAATATCCTTAATAACAAATGATTTGGAGGAGCCGGTGTTGGACTGGGGTGTACAAAGTTTAAAAAAAAAATCACAACACCAGGCTATAGTCCTGTTGAACTATAACTTGGTGTTGAGAGATTTTTAACTTAACAACAGAGATAGAAACAGACTCCTGCCTTTAGGGACTGATGGGCACCACTGGGACAGGGGTGCATAAATACCCTGAAAAATACTATTTTGACACTGTTGAATGCTTGATTTTATCTGATTAGAATGTTTAAAGTATCAGAAACTGGCTCCTTCGAAGTTAAACTAAACAAACATACTAACATATATTCAACATTTGTCATTTCGTGGGTGTCCTTACAATTAGAACACAAGTTCAAGTTCTTCTATCATCCCTGAAGTCCCCATTCCATACTAAAAAATTATTTTGAAATCATTCAATAAATCCATTACTTTGGTGACCCAGTTTAAGAAAAAAGGTTTACCATCTGTCAGTGAAAGGAAAATTGATTATAACTTAAAGTCTTATGAATACAGTGGGCAGAAAACAGGCCTCAGGACACAACATGTTAGAAGTAGTGAATGAAGCAAGTTCTAACCACAACCAGACTACTGTGCTTTGCTGAACTTATGAAATGCTTCCAAGCATTGTGGAACAAAAGTGACTTGACATTGATATAGCCACATCACCTCAAATCTCAGTACCCAGGTACTTACCTCCACAGACCAGGTCCAAGGACTAGTTAACATATGCATTCACAATTGAATATTTCCCACTGATGAGCAGGAACCAGAAAACAGCGATGCATGAACTCTCCCAGTACACTGGCCTTTCACACACTGATGTTTAACATTTTTTACAATGATTTTAGTAAAAGAGACACAGTCAGGATAACAGAAGAACACCAGGAAATTAAACAGGGTGTCCTCCTCTCAAAGTATGGCAGGTAGGACTAGATTGGGTTGGGATATCTGGTCGGCATGGACAGGTTGGACCGAAGGGTGTTTTCATGCTGTACATCTCTATGACTATGTGTAGGTTGGGTGGATTGACCATGCTAAATTGCCCCAGTGTATAGGGGCATGTAGGGTAGGCAGTCTACCCATGGTAACAGCAGGGTTAAGGGATTGGTTGGGACGCTGTTCAGAGAGTCAGTGCAGACTTGATGGGCTAACAGCCACTTTCTGCACTGGAGGGATTCTCTGATTCTATGAGATGGCAAAAGGCATTCATAAATCACATTCTGGATGTTTTTCATATGTGAAAGCTTTAAGTCCACATATCAATACATCAGCCCAATATTAAGCCACTACCAAACCACTTAAGAGCATTTGCCCACTTAAAAAGGAGGCTTAGTGCTGTGTCCAATTGCTACATATGGCGCCTGTCCCTGGTACTGCGCACTGCTGACCATTCTTCCTCAGCAGGGCTGGGCAGCAAGTGTCACTAAACTGTTCCATTACAGACGTCATCATAGCTCACAGCCCAAAACTCAGTTCAGTAAAATCAGCAGCAGTATCCTAATTAACTGTTTCCCTTATACGTGGGCCAACCTCAGCTGGGACAGTTTCAGCATTAGCTATCACCAGACCAGGGTTGAGCTCATTTCCAATCCATCTGGCTCACTGCCAAACCAGTTGAAGCATCAGTGGCATCCTCAGACTACCTACAGAATCTAGGTGACACTGCACACCAGTGAGCAGGAGAAACTCAGGCCAGAAAAGCCTTTGCCTCACAGTCAACCAGTGACAACACCACAGCATGTTGCATTTGTACCCGAGTAGCCCATTTCCTCTCCGGTTAAAAGGGATTGACAAGTTTTTATCTCTATTATTTTGTGGGATGGGGTTACTGCTGGAAAGGTCAGCATTTGTGCAAATCCCTTATTACCTTTAACTTAATGGTAATTTCAGAGGGCAGTTAAAAGTCAACCAGAATCAGATTTACAGCACAGAAAAAAAAACCTTTTGGCCCATCATGTCTGTACCAATCAATCAAAAATAACCACCTAACTATTCTAATCCCCTTTTCCAGCACTTAGTTCACAGCCTCATATGCCTTGGCATTGCAAGTACATAACAAAATACAGTTCAAATGTTTTTTAAAATTGTTATTGTTTCTGACTATTACCCTTACAAGTAGTGAGTTCCCAATTCTCAATACTCACTGGGTGATCGCAAAATGTAATTGCTGATGAAGGGCTTATGCCTGAAACGTCTATTCTCCTGCTCCTCGGATGCTACCTGACCTACTGTGCTTTTCCAGCATTTGCAGTTCTCACTTTCTCCTGATAGCAAAATGTTACTCACATTCCCTCTAAACCTCCTGCTCCAGAGACTATGAATCTAGAGTTACATGTACACCAGACCAGGTAACAATGACAGATTACCTTTCCTAAAAGGGACATGCAGTTCTGGTCTCCTTCTTATTGAAAGGATGTTGTGAAACTTGAAAGGGTTCTGAAAAGATTTACTAGGATATGGCCAGGTTTGGAGGATTTGAGCTGTAGGGCGAGGCTGAATAGGCTAGGGCTGTTTTCCCTGGAATGTCAAAGGCTGAGGGGTGACCTTATAGAGGCTTATAAAATCATGAAGAGCGTGGATAGGGTAAATAGACAAGGTTTTTTCCTGGGATTAGGGGAGGCAAAGAGTCCATTACTAGAGGGCATAGGTTTAGGGTGAAAGGGGATAGATATAAAAGAGACCTATGGGGCAACTTTTTTCATGCAGAGAATGGTGTGTGTCTGGAATGAGCTGCCAGAGGAAGTGGTGGAGGGTAGTACAATTGCAACATTTAAAAGGCATCTGGATGGGTATATGAATCGGAAAGGTTGGGAGGTATATGAACTGGGTGCTGGCAGGTGGGATTAGATTGGGTTGGGATATCTGATCGGCATGGATGAGGGTCTGTTTCCGTGCTATACGTCTCTATGACGTTAGTGAACCAGATGGGTTTTTGAATCACAATCTATGATACTGTTGCGGTCATGGTCACCATGACTGAGTCTAGCTTTTATTTCAGATTAATGGAGCAATTCAGATCCAAGAAACAGGCAGAATGTTATAGCAACATGATTACACACTATTATGGAAATTACCCAGTGACAACTCACCAAGGATTTATACACTATGTGGTGCACCATTAAACCAGAAAGACTGACAAGGCAATTTTTAAACTCACTCCAGGGTTTAGAAACTCATGGATCTAAAACAACTGCCCACGACAGATGGGAACAAGGTGCAATGGTTCTCGCTCAATACTAATGTCTTGTAAACTAATGCAAATACAAGGATAAGATGAAGTGCTGTTGTAACAGTCCCCAAAATCCAGAAGATTTATCACCCATTATAGGTTTTACTTGTATAAAAAGGAAGACAAAAGCAAGATTAAAAGATCAAAGAGCAGCAGAGTGAGGAAAAAATAAGAGAACAGACAACAAGCAATTCAGTAAGTTTGTGATCTCTCATTTGTTGCACAGCTAAGTTTGCTTGCTATCAGATGCCTCTGATTCTGTGCCTTGTGTTGCAGAAAGCCATGATCAACGTAGAGCATAATACTTTACAGGCCTCAACACACTGCCAAAAGTCACTTGAATCATTCACAGAGTGACCAGGGATATTATGGAATAGATAAGGAGCTAGTGCCAAATTACAGTTATGTTCTTATATGTAACATACAGGAATCAAAAGTTACATTCACCAAATAGGTGAACACTTACTGATTCATCACCCAGTTGCTTTGGGACCCCACTTTAATCCTCAGTTGCAAGAAAATACAACCATCATTAGGCTTGAACTCAGGTTTCTACCAGGTCTGCTGAGTTGCATCAGCAGTTTCCTTTTTTTTTGCAACCATCAAACTGATTCCTTTCTCTGCCCCTCCACCTGACTATTGCTCAACTCCAGTTCCACAGGAATAGTCACCAGGTCCCTACTCATCGGAGTCAATAAGCCATTCTACCAGGAAAGGTGTCACAGTCAAAATCAATCCCCTTTTCACCCAACAACAAAAAAAACACACACACACACACCAGATAGGAGTTCAAAAGTAAGAACTTTGACCATTTACTAAACAAACAAAACTCCCAAAAATACTGCGGATGCTGGAAATCAGAAACACACAAATTGCTGGAAAATAAACTCAGCAGTTCTGGCAGCATCTGTGGAGAGAAAGCAGAGTCAAAGTTACAGGTCCAGTGAGTCTGCTTCAGAACTTCTGAAATTACTGCAAAATGATGTGGTAGGAGGAATAAAATGGGGAGGGGGGGGGGGGGGGGGGTTGGAAGTCCACCCCAACACACACACACACACAGAGTTTTGTGGGTTTTTTTAAAACAAAAGTCTAAAGCATGACCACACGACAAAATAAAATAAAATGCAAACCCTCCCCCAACCCCAAAAGTGCAGGAAAAAGATAGAATTTCAGATCAAAATACGACACTGCAAAAAGTAAGAACTGGACAAATATAAATCTATTTTGAGGAAAGATTCAGTTGAGTTTTAAGGGAAATGACTGCAGCCCTGAAGGAAACCCAAGTGAGCAACCTGGACTTTTTCTTCTGCAAGGGTAAAAAAGAAGAGATCACAAACACAAGTGACATGTGCTGTTAAAACTCCCTCACTCCATTAATGTGCAATAAACCCTTTACCTCGCCTGGGCTCCTGTTCCTCAGCTCCAGTTTGATCCTTTTCTTCATCTCCATTTTTCCCAGCCTTTTTTTTTTAAAAAAAAAAATTTGAACAAGACGAAAATCTTCCCAAAGAAAGACAAATAAATAAGCAGCTTTTTTTTCCCCACTCACTCACACATATACACACAGACAGTCAAGAGACAGGGCTCAAGCCAAGGACAAACGGCCTTTATCTCCCCCACGGTTACTCAGCCTCCATTACACACAACCCACACAGCTCCAGCTCCCGCCCCCCGTGCCCCCTCTCCCATTGGTCCCGCCGCTCACTCCAGTCCGCTCATTGGTTGCGATTCAAATCCCGCCCTCCTCTCCCCCCCTCCCCGCGCGTCCCCCTCCACGTCCCCGGTGCTCACTGGTCGCGGCGCCGCGTCGATCATCCTCATGGCGGGATGTGATTGGATCCGGTGGGCGGGGTTTCCCCAGCACCTGCCCCCCCCCCTCCGTCGATCAAGATCCAAGGGGGACGAAGGGGTTGGCCGCGCGCTGGGGACGCGTAGGGGGGGGGTTGGCGGCACGCTATTGGCTAGCTCTGCTGTCACTCTGTCGCCGGGCGGGTCGTCGTGGCCGTTGATTCCCAATGCGATTGGTCCAAATAGGAAGGGACTGGTCACGCTCCGAGGTCTGATTGGTAAAGGCGGGTGTCAATAAAAATTGAATTCTCCGTCCCTCCCTCAACGCTCGAGGTTGTGAAAGCGCCAAAAGCTGGGTCGGAAGGGGGTCGGTGTATTGGTGAATAGTGTAGACCCCTCCCTGTCGACGAACAACAACAACAACAACAATGGCGGACGTCGATTAATGTCCTTCTTATAGACTGAGTGAGGCAAAGTCCTTCTGTTTTTTTTCCACATTCAGACTTTACTAAATAACCTGCTTTGTGCCCGTGGTAGCCATATCTCACAAGTTCTTATTTATTTCCCCTCACCCCGCCATTCCCTTCGGTCTGTTTGTTATTTACGTGTGTCGGGGAGCGATTTTTTCCCCCCCTCCGAAATGATCCAGAATTAATCGTATAATCGCAAATCTAAAACCAGATCATGTATTTTATGTGTTGTACACGGATCGCGCTAAATTCTGGGGGGGGTGGAGGTTTCCCGCGGAGGCAGGCGCTGTGTCAGGTGGAATATCGAGGAAAGGAAAACCAGATCCAAACGTGAAAAACCTCTTCAGGAAAGGAGTAGGTTTGGTGTTTCATAAATGTTCTCACCCCACCTTCCCAAAACAAAGACGGGAGGACAACTTGTTACGAGGTTCATTCGTGGATGCTGAAGAAAATGCTTGCAAAAGGTATTGATTTTTATGTAAAGTTTTTTGTTTATTTATATGTACGTATGAAATATATTGTTTTATGTTTGAAAGGTAGAGGATGTGGTGAAGCTTCATGAAACTCCTAGGTTTGGCCTCCTAGGTTCCACAACTTGTTTTTTTTTCCCAGGAAGGATTCAGAAAAGATTCA
Source organism: Chiloscyllium plagiosum (assembly GCF_004010195.1). NCBI lineage: Eukaryota > Metazoa > Chordata > Chondrichthyes > Orectolobiformes > Hemiscylliidae > Chiloscyllium > Chiloscyllium plagiosum. The sequence continues at coordinate 3,573,842 of NC_057760.1, forward strand.
TGAGAATGGTTCCTGGAATGGGGGACTTCAGTCCCCATGGGTAGATTGATGCATCTCCTCCTCAAAAGGGGAGAGCAAGAGCTTGAGAGGAGATTCGATGGGAAATGTGACCAGAACTGTTAGGCTGGATACAGGAGGAAAAAACGTCCCTCCCATTTGTCGGATGAGACCCAAATGACACTGATTGATGGCAAAAGGAGCAAAGATGACATGAGACCAAGCCTTTTTCTCAAGACTCGATATCAAGTTTAACAATTATAGAGCATGAACGCTTGCTTCCATGTCTATTTCCCATCACCACACCCAGGTCCTGTCATGACATGAATTGCTTTCAATCTATTTTCAACAACTCATAGCTCCCATTAACACCTATCTAGTTTCTCCTCTAGCTTAAATCTCCACGCTTCAGGCTCTCTGCCTTTATTCCTGATAAAGGGCTTTTGCCCGAAACGTCGATTTCGAAGCTCCTGGGATGCTGCCTGAATTGCTGTGCTCTTCCAGCACCACTGATCCAGAATCTGGTTTCCAGCATCTGCAGTCATTGTTTTTACCTAGTTTCTCCTTTACCCTAGTTTACTATCAAAATAATCCCTTTGTCAACCTACCTTTTTTCTCTGACTCTTTCTGGGCTCTCTCCATGTATTTGCGCATGCCCCTCCATCAAGCTATACCACCTTTTCCCAGCTATGGGCAGTTCTGAAGGAGGGTTACTGGACTTGAAATGTTAACTGTTTTTCTCTCTCCACAGATGCTGCAAGACCTGCTGAGTTTCTCAAACAATTTCGATGCTTTATTTTTCAGATTTCCTGCATCTGCAGTTCTTTAGTTTATTTTCCATTTTTTTAAAAAATGGTTTTAATCATAGGAGTTATTATATGCTGTCTGGCAATGTGATGGAGATGGATCCAGTCCTCGCTTTCGAAAGGGAATTGGATGAATCTCTGAAGAGAGAAAATGTGCAGAGCTACGAGGAATGTATTACATTCATTTTTGGTCCCCTTACTTGAGGGATGTAATTGCAACGGAGGCAGTTCAAAGGATGTTCACTGGATCGATTCCAGAGATGAAGGAGCTGTCTCATAAAAAGAACCTGAAAGGGTTCAGAAAAGACTTATAAGAATGTTGCCAGAGTTGAATGTTTGATATATACAAAAAGGCTGAATAGGCTAGGGCTAATTTCCCTGGAACATCGGAGGCTGAGGGGTGACCTTACAGAGGTTTATAAAATCATGAAGGGCATGGATAATGTGAATAGCCCTGGTCTTTTTCGCAGGGTAGGTAAGTCAAAAATTAGAGGGCATAGGTTTAAGGTAAGAGGGGCAAGATTTAAAAGACATCTAAGGGACAACTTGTTCACGCAGAAGGTGGTGCGTGTACTAAATGAGCTACCAGAGGAAGTACAGGGGGTGAGTACAATGGATATGTGAATAGGGAAGGATTAGAAGGCTGAGGCAAATGTAGGCAAACAGCACTAGATAATTCAAGATTAACATAGATGAGTTGGATCGAAGGGTCTATTTCCGTGCTGTACACCTCTATGACTCTAAAAAAGATTGAACAGTTTAGGCCTATACTTCCTAGAGTTTAGAAGAATAAGAGGACATCTAGTTGAGATATATAAAATTCTAAAGGGGATTGATAAAGTATGCAAAGAGGGGATGTTTCTAGAAACTGGGACAATCTAGAACAAGAGGTCATAGCTTTAGGATGAGGAGCGTCAGATTTAAAACTGTGATTAAGGGTCTCAAAGGATCATGAATCTGTGGAATTTACTAACCCAGAGAGCATGGATGCCAGGGCTCAGAGTAAATTTAAAAGGAGATTAGTTTTTAGTTAGTAATGGGTTGAAGGGTTATGGTAGGTGGGCAGGGAAATGGAATCGAGGCCGATATGAGATCAGCTGTGATAGTATTGAATGGCAGAGTAGGCTCAAGGAGCTGAATTGCCTACTCCTGCTCCTTATGAAATGTGGGTGTAGAGGGGCTCTGGCTGAGTTGCTGTCTTGGAGTGAATTGATCCAAACATGACAGGCTCCATGAGCATCCATCTCTACTGTAACCTTTATGATTTCATAGCAGTCAAATAGTGAAGATACTGCTAAATGGCTCAGACTACAGTTTAGAGTCCAGTGCAATGAGGCATATCTCATAGTACCTGTTTTAAACGGTTTCCGGTATTCTGTGTTGTATCTTCACAGCTGAGTTTTGTTTTATTTGTCTGAGTTAACTGAGTGAAAAACCAAATCAATAAAACTACTTCAATGCTCTTGGGTAAATACATAACTTCCTAATGCTGCAAATGTTCTCGTGCTCAGTATTTGAATGATCCCATGTTCTTCTGAATTCAAGCCCTCCTCTTTTTGTATTGTTCTGTTGTAAAGAGAGATCTGTGTACCTCTGTACTATCCACGATCAGCCTCCTGAAAATGATTACCTTGATGACTGTCCCTGGTTAAAATGATTAGGAAATAAAGGAAGTCTTTTTCTCACCCCTTCAAGCTTGTTCCACCATTTGTTGTTTTCAATTTCAGCTACACCTTCTTACATTATACAATCCCTTGATTCCCTTTTAGTCTCTTCAATCTACAATAGTTGAACTGCAGTGGTTCAAGAAGGCAGCTCACCAACATTGTCTCAAGGACACGTAGGAACAGGTAATAAATGCTAGCTAGCCAGTGACCTCTTTATTCCACAAAAATGAATATACAAAGAAATTCCCTCAGTATCCACTTGATGACTGACTGATCTCTTTGGGTTAGACATTTCAAAGAATCACAACCCTGAATGAAGATAATTCTCATCTCAGCTCTAAATGGTGACACCTTATCCTGAGACTGTGTTGCTGGGTTCTAGACTATCCAGGGTGAACAAGGCTGTTGTAGTGTTCACCTTGTCAAGTACTGTCAGAAGGATTTGATGGTTTCAGTGAAATCATTCAGCGCTCCCCTATCTGGTGTCCTGCATGTCTAGCTTCAGGTTAGGGGAATAGGATGATTGTGTTCCTCTAGTTATAAACTAAGTCTTTGAACATTCAATGTCAAGGTTCAAACACATGGGTAAGGCAATCGAGGTGCTTGGTGTTTGTGGAAGTAGCATCATCAAGATCCAATAGTTCCTGGAGGGGAGGATCAATAAAGGAAAAATAACTAATAAGTTTAAAGTTAAATATATTTGCATTCACAACACCTCAAAATTATCAATTTATGTAATTTCAGGAATAAAACTTGCAATTTGTACATCACCTTTCATAACCTTAGGATGTTCCAAAGCAATGTACAGTCAATGAGTTGTTTAAGTATTTTCACTGTGGTAAAGCATACAAACATAACACTAAATCAATCAATCAATCAATTTGTCCATAGCAAAGTTCATGACCAGAAATAAGCTAATTGATCAGATTATATATTCACATTGGTTAAAGGATCAATATTAGGAAAATCTTATCTTCAAATAGTACTTTTAATCTTTCAAGTTGAGTTGAAAAGGCTTGTAAAGATTTTAATTCAGAGTCTCATCCAAACAACAGCTACTTCCCCTTGTTAGCCTGAACTGCAGTCTCTGAACTCTCTCACTGAACACTCTTATGAAGAGAGCATTGCCATTGAGCCAAACTGACACAAGGCAAGATTAATTTTCCATAAATATTCTGTGTCAAATGTTGTATCTTCCTGTAGGGATAAGATCTTGTATTTTAGGTGCCAAGTCTGAACCCTGAATCGATCCCTAGTTCCCTTCCTGTATTGTATGTAATTTGGTCAAAATAGTGACTAACAAAACATTAAGTAAGATCCATTAAAATATTATTCAGTGTTTTTTCTGCCTTGTAATCATTTTGGGAAAGGTAACTACTGTTTTCAGCCATTTTGAATACAATAGTTGATGGAACCTCCTTTGGGATTGTAGCAATTATTAAAATTTACTCATTTTGGAAACCTGCCAAACTGGAAAGTTCTCAGAGTCCATAAAAAAAGAGCTTGTGTGTTGTGTTCTACTAATGGGCAAATGCAATAACATTACATGGTAATCATCTAAAAAAAAAGAATTGATTTAAAGTAGCTCCTGATGTTGATTGTTCTTGGAAAAAAAAATTCTAATTGCTGATTGTCACTTTGAGAATGAAAAAATGGACAGCGAAATAGAAATTGTGAAAATCTCAAGTAAAATCTTTTCATTAAATTCATGGCAGGATGATCAAGAGTAAGGTAATCTTTACACAGTATTTAATATAATGTAATCTAGCAGCTTAGACTATGGTTTGCTCTCCTCTTCCTCCCTGTATTTACACAAATAAATGTTGATTCCAAATAGTACATTGTTATGATCCCAGCTGATGTTATTACCAGACAAATCAGATCCCAGAATATATTTTGTTTTTGTTTTAATTTAACAAGGTGGTCATCCACAGAAACAGGAGTATGCAGTGCTATATATTTAACAATAAAATAAAAGTTTATTATGCTACAGAAATGAAGATAAAATATAATAAACCAAGCTATTTAAATATAACACATTTTGCAACACAATAAAAATGCAACCCCATTTAGTCCAATGCTATCATTTTATAGAATTGAAAAACTGGAGAGAATTCACTTCTATTTACAACTTTAGGTTTGAGTTAACTGTTTCTTCCAATTCCCAATCTTGAGAGTTTGAGAGGCTTTTCTTTGATTTGCACAATTGTGGTTAGACTTTCTCAGCTTCAAATAACTCCATTAAGAGTTCTAACCAAACACTTCAGGTTTGGAGCTTTCAAGCGATCCTCTTACACAGAAACATAGAAAATAGCTGCAGAAGTAGGCCATTCAGCCCTTCAGGACTGCACCACCATTCAACATGAACATGGCTCAGTATCCCATTCCCACTTTCTCTTTGTATTCCTTGATCCCTTTAGCCGCAAGGGTCATGTCCAGCTCCCTCTTGGATATATCTAATGAACTGGCCCCAAAAGCTTCCTGTGAGAGAGAATTCCACAGATTCACAACTCTGAATGAATTAAACCCTTCCTCATCTCAGTCCTAAATGGCTTACCCCTTATTCTTAGACTATGACCCCTTGTTCTGGACTTCCCCAGCATTGGAACGTTCTTTCCACATCCAGCATGCCCAGTCCCATCAGGATTTTATATATTTCTAGGAAATTCACCCCTCATTCTTCTAAATTCCAGCAAGAACAAGCCCAGTCGATCCAGTCTTTCCTCATGCATTAGTCCTGCCATCCTGGGATTAGTCTGGTGAACCTTTGCTGGACTCCCTCAATAGCAAGAATGTCCTTCCTCAGACTAGGAGATCAAAACTGCACACAATAGTCAAGGTGTGGCCTCAAAAAGGTCCTGTATAGCTGCAGCAAGACAAAGGTTCTGCCTGTCTGTCTGATGTAGTGTTTGTTACAGGCAGGAAACTAGCCACCAGGATATACAAACACCAACTAGCCAGCAAAAGACATGACCTACTCTAACTAGAATCCTTACATACAGATGAAGAAGGACACCACCTCGATTGGGACCACGTAGCAATCCTAGGACAGGCTATCCTATCTACCTGCAACTCTACCTTCAAGGAGCTATGAACTTGTACTCCAAGGTCTCTTTGTTCAGCAACACTCCCTAGGACCTTACCATTAAGTGTATAAGTCCTGCTAAGATTAGGGTGAGAGGGGAAAGAAATAAAAGAGACCTAAGGGGCAACTTTTTCTTGCAGAAGGTATTACATGTATAGAATGAGCTGCCAAAGGAAGTGGTGGAGGCCAGTACAATTGCAACATTTAAAAGGCAGCTGGATGGGATTTGAATAGGAAGGTTTTGGAGGGATATGGGCCAGGTGCTGGCAGGTGGGACTAAATTGGGTTGGGATATCTGGTCGGCATGGACGAGTTGGACCAAAGGGTCTGTTTCCATGTACATCTCTATTACTCTAAATAGAGACACGCATGGGAATTCCTAGAGGCCTGGCATTCAAACTGGAAATCCATCAATAAATACATTGATTTGAACAATATTTACTAACCTCTGCGAACAAGAACTGGAAATGATATCACCCACCTTAACAGACCAAGATACACAAATAGAGAGTAGGCCAGAACTTCACCGGAGGCTCACTGATGATGTTACGTAGCATGGTGGTGAAACATCTGAAAACAAACCTTCCAGCTCAGCGAGCAAACTTACAACCTGAACCTGAGCTACAAATCTTCTCAGAAATCGCAAACATCCTTTTTGTGTTTATTCTTTTCAACTTCCATTACTGGCTCTTGACTCTTATTCAGTTTTCTCAATAAAATTAATAATTGATATTGGAGTAAAATTAATATGACCAGCAACAGGAGCATGAGACTCAGCAGGAGTAGGCCATTCAGCCATAGAGTCATACAGCATGGTAACAGCCCCTTTGGTCCAATGAATCCATGTCAAATATAATCCCAAACTAAACTAGTCCCACCTGTCTTCTCCTGGTCCACATCCCTTCAAACCTTTCCTATTCATGTATCTATCTAAATGTCTTTTAAATGTTGTAATTGTGTCCATATCCACCACTTCCTCAGGATGTTCACTCTACCCACAATCCACAACTATTTGCCTCTCATGCCTTTTTAAAATCTCTCTCCTCTCACCTTAAAAATGTGCTCCCTAGTCTTGAAATCCCCATCTTAGGAAAAAGACAACTACCATTAACTCTGCCTATACCTCACTATTTTATAAACTTTTTGGTCATCTTTCAACCTCCTACGCTAGAAAATCCCAGCCTATTCAGCTTTCCTTTATAACTCAAACCTTCCATAGCCAACAACATCCTGGTAAGTTTCTACTGAGCCCTCTCTAGCTTGATAATATTCTTATAACTGAGTGACCAGAAGTGGGCATGGTATTCCAGAAGAGGCCTCTCCTCCATTTTGTTCTTATTACAATCCCACATCCATCTTTCTATATTCTATAATCCTTAACTCCCTTGTCCATCAAAATCTAATTAAGTCAGCCTCAAATAAATTCAATGGGCCAGCCTCAACTACTTTGAGGGGAAGAGAATTTATATACCTTAGAGGAAAAACATGTTTCCTCAATTCTTTTGTGAAAGGAAGACCTTTTATTTTTAAACTGCATCCTCTACTTCTAGCCTCCCTCACAAGAGGCAATGCTTTCCTGATATCCACGTTATTTACCTCATTCTTCTAAATTCCAATAGATGAAGGACCAATTTGTTCAACCTTTCTTCATAAGATAACTTCATCATGGAAATGAGTCAAATGAACTTCTCTGAAATACTTTTAACATGATTATATTCCTTTTCAAATAAGGAGACCAGAACTGTGCATTACTTCAGATGTGGCCCTGTACAAGTTGGTGTTTGTATATCCTGGTGGCTAGTTTCCTGCCTGTAACAAACACTGCATCAGACAGACAGGCAGAACCTTTGTCTTGCTGCAGTTATACATGACCTTGTTGAGGCCACACCTTGACTATTGTGTGCAGTTTTGATCTCCTAGTCTGAGGAAAGACATGGTACAGCTGCAGTAGAACATCCTTTTATATTTAATTCCCCTTGCAAAAAAAAAGTCCCATTTGCCTTCTTATTTCTGACTTCTGCAAACTCTGTTGTGTTAAAGTGGGCGTTTATATTTTTCCATATTGTTCTGCCCATTGTTTGCCCATTTATTTAATCTGTCAATTCCTTGACAACCTCTTACCTATGTTGGTATTGTTGGCAAAAATTAGCAACTGTACATTTGGTCCCTGTATCTGAATTACTGATCGTAAATAATTGAGGCCACCAACAGTGATTCCTGTGGCATTTGACTAGTTACAGATTGCCAACAGGAAAAAAAATGGCGTTCGGAATGTGCAATATAAAATCGTGGAGACTGTGCCCCAACAAATTCTACTTTTCCTTCAGCAAATGGAGTTTTCAAGCAGACTGCTTGATGAGTGGTAGAGCAAAGTGTTCTATGCTCATGAGACAGATAGTTTACTAACCTATCCCACTCCTCAAGGACTTCTTCATTTTTAATCTATTTTGAGGCACATCAAAATCCATATCATCTGGATTTGATTCCTCACTCTGCGGGACAGTAACTAACATCTGTTTCGCTAGTTCCTTCTCTCTAGGAAAATACAATTTCAACATGTTCACATGACATTCCCGATAGTTTTTATTTTCTATCCGGTATCGTTACTAGATAGTTCACCTGACTCAACTTTTTCTTAATTTGATAGGGACCACTAAACCTGGCTTTGAAGGGATCTCCTATCACTGGTAACTGTACTAACACGTAATCTCCTTGGGAAAACGTCCAAGTCTCAGAGCTTTTATCTGCCACCTGCTTCATCCTATACTGTGCCCTCTTTCAATGCTGTTTAGTTAACTCACCTATTCAATTTAGTACCCCCCTCACCTGCGATACATAACCTAAGTTGAGATCTCCGATTTTGGTCCTGTCAAATTTTCTTTTAACTAATTACAAAGGGCCTCTCACTTCATGCCCGAATATTAACTCAAAGGGGGTGAACCGAGTAGATTCATTTGGGACATCTCTAATGGCAAACAATATGAATGGGATACCTTTATCCCAATCATAGAACATTACCACAGTACAGGCCTTTGGGTGCTTAATGTTGCACCACCCTGTGAAACCGATCTGAAGCCCATCTGACCTACGCTATTCCATTCTCATCCATATGCCCATCCAATGACCATTTAAGTGCCCATAAGGTTGGTCAGTCTACAACTGTTGCAGGCAGTGCATTCCATGCCCTTACTATCTAAGTAAATAAACTACCTCTGACATCTATATCTATCACCCCTCATGCTAGCCATCACCATCCGAGGAAAGAAAGGTCTCACTGTCCACTCGATCTAACCCTCTGATTGTCTTATATGTCTCCCTTAACTCACTTCCTCAATCTCCTCTGTAATGAAAACTGCTTCAAGTCCCTCAACCTTTCCTCATAAGACCTTCCCTCCATACCAGGCAACATCCTAGTAAATCTCCTCTGAACCATTTCCAAGGCTTCCACATCCTTCCTATAATGCGGTGACCAGAACTACACGCAATACTCCAAGTGCGACCACACCAGAATTTGTACAGCTACAGCAAGACCTCACGGTTCCGAAACTCAATCCCTATAATAATAAAAGCTAGCAGACCATATGTCATCTTAACAATCCAATCAACCTGGGTGGTAACTTTAGGGATCTATGTACATGGACATCAAGATCTCCCTGCTCATCTACACTGCCAAGAATCTTACCATTCGCCAGTAATCTGCATTCCTGTTACTCCTTGCAAAGTGAATCACCTCACATCTTTCCGCATTAAACTCCATTTGCCACCTCTCAGCCCACCTCTGTAGCTTATCTATGTCCCTCTGTAACCTGTAACATCCTTCGGCACTATCCACAACTCTACTGACTGTAGTGTCATCCGCCGATTTACTAACCCATCCTTCTACCCCTCATCCAGGTTGTTTATAAAAATGACAAACAGCAGTGAACCCAAAACAGATCCTTGTGGTGCACCACTAGTAACTGAACTCCAGGATGAACATTTCCCATCCACCACCACCCTTTGTCTTCTTTCAGCTAGCCAATTTCTGATCCAAACAGCTAAATCACCCTCAATCCCTTGCCTCCGTATTTTGTGCAGTAACCTGCCATGGGGAATCTTATCAAACGCCTTACTGAAATCTATATACACCACATCAACACCTTCACTCTCATCCACTTGTTAGGTCACCTTCTCAAAGATCTTAATAAGGTTTGTGAGGCACGACCTACCCTTCACAAAACCTTATTGACTATCCCCTAATCAACATATTCCTATCGAGATGATTATAAATCCTATCTCTTATAACCTTTTCCAACACCTTACCCACAACCGAAGTAAGGTTCACTGGTCTATAATTACCAGAGTTGTCTGTACTCCCCTTCTTGAACAAGGGAACAACATTTGCTATCCTCCAGTCTGTTGGTACTATTCCTGGAAACAGTGATGGCATAAAGATCAAAGCCAAAGGCTCTGCAATCTCCTCCCTAGCTTCCCAAAGAATCCTAGGATAAATCCAATCTGGCCAAGGGGATTTATCTATTTTCACACTTTCCAGAATTTCTAACACCTCTCCTTGTGAACCTCAATCCCGTCTAGTCTAGTAGTTTGTATCTCAGGATTCTCCTTGACAACATTGTCTTTTTCCAGTGTGAATACTGATGAAAAATATTCATTCAGCACTTCGCCTTTCTCCTCTGACTCCATGCACAACTTCCCACTACTGTCTTTGATTGGCCCTAATCTTACTCTAGTCATTCTTTTATCCCTTATGTACCTATAGAAAGCTTTAGGGTTTTCCCTGATCCTATCTGCCAACAACTCATGTCCCCTCCTCGCTCATCTAAACTCTCTCCTTAGATCTTTCCTGGCTACCTTGTAACTCTCAATCACCCTAACTGAACCCTCACATCTCATCCTAACTTAAGACTTCTTCCTCTTGACAAGAGATTTAACTTTCTTAGTAAACCATGGCTCCTGCGCTCAACAGCTTCCTCCCTGTTTGACAGGTACATACTTATCAAAGATACACAGGAGCTTTTCCTTGAATAAGCTCCACATTTCTATTATGCCCATCCCGTGCAGTTTCCTTCCCCGTCCAATGCATCCTGAATCTCGTCCAATCGCATCATAATTGCCTTTCTCCCAGCTGTAGCTCTTGCCCTCCAGTGTATATCTATCCCTTTCCAACCGTAAAGTAAACATAACTGGATTGTGATCACTATCACCAAAGTGCTCACCTACCTCTAAAGCTAACACCTGGCTGGGTTCATTACCCAGTACCAAATCTAATGTGGCCTCACGCCTTGTTGGCCTGCCTACATACTGTGTCAGAAAACCCTCCTGCACTCATTGGACAAAAACTGACCCATCTAAAGTACTTGAACTGTACTTTCCCAGTCAATCATTCAAGTAATCCTGACAGTACGCTCTCAACATGGTCTTCAGGGTCTGATGCCACCTTTCTAAAGCTCCCTGGGGTTCAGCATGATACACACTGTATTTAAAGTGCTGTATACCTAAGCTATCCATACCCTCCTTAAACAACCGAGCAGTAAAATCTGACCCTTAGTGCGACTGAATCTCTCTGGGTAGACCATACCATGTGAAGAAAGCTACTAACTCCTCTACCACCTTTTTTGCCTTGATACTCCGTAGTGGAATTGACTCCGGAAATCTGATAGACACATCCATTATGGTTAACAAGTACTGGTTCCCACTTTTAGTTCTCAGAAGGGGACCGACACAGTCAATTATAACCTGCTTGAAAGGTTCTCCAAATATGGGCGTTGGCTACAAAGGTGCTGGTTTTTATTACCACCTGTGGCTTACTTACCATTTGGCATGTATGACATATACAGCAAAAGGTAACCACATCCTCGTGCATTCCAGACCTTTGTACCTTAGCCTGAGTCTCTTGTACTCCTAGGTGACCTCCTATAGGTAGTTCATGTGCTACCCATAACACTTCCTGCCTGTATACTACTGGCAACGCAATCTGGTGTACATCCGTCCATTTCTCCTCTGCACTAACCTGCCGTGGTCTCCATTTCCATCTTAGGATTCTGTCTTTCAGATAATAACCCTCATGAATATTCTCTGCCTCCTTTTCGGAGGTACGCATCCACATATATATCTTTTATTGTGTTGTCTTGCTGTTGCAAGTCCCTTAGCCTTTCAGGACTAAACACTTCTGCCTGACCCTCTGCCTGTTCAGGTTTTTCCTGCACCATTACATCAAACCGAATGTCCGCTAACTTGAATCTCAACTCCTTCATCTTTCTCTTTATTTTTCGCTTTATGCTGTGATTTATGATAGTGAGATCTTGTTACTACACAGTCTGGGAAAATACCAGGATGTTTCTGTTTTAACTCCTCAGTTTCTTGGTCTTCCTTGGGCTTCTCCACAAAGAGTGTCATTCCCACCTTGGATCCTGCCAAATCATTCCCAAGACCTGTACAAGAAGAACGGATTGCACCTAAGTTGGAATGGGACTAATATACTGGCAGGGAGATTTGCTAGAGCTGCTCGGGAGGATTTATACTAGTAAAGTGGGGGTGTGGGACCCAGGGAGATAGTGAGGAAAGGGATCAATCTGAGACTGGTACAGTTGAGAACAGAAGTGAGTCAAACAGTCAGGGCAGGCAGGGACAAGGTAGGACTAATAAATTAGACTGCATTTATTTCAATACAAGGGGCCTAACAGGGAAGGCAGATGAACTCAGGGCATGGTTAGGAACATGGGACTGGGATATCATAGCAATTACAGAAACATGGCTCAGGGATGGGCAGGACTGGCAGCTTAACGTTACAGGATACAAAGGGAGGATAGAAAGGGAGGCAAGAGAGGAGGGGGAGTGGTGTTTTTGATAAGGGATAGCATTGCAACTGTGCTGAGGGAGGATATTCCCAGAAATACATCCAAGAAAGTTATTTGGGTGGAACTGAGAAATAAGAAAGGGATGATCACCTTATTGGGATTATATTATAGACCCCCTAATAGTCAGAGGGAAATTGAGAAACAAACTTGTAAGGAGATCTCAGCTATCTGTAAGAATAATAAGCTGGTTATGGTAGGGGATTTTAACTTTCCAAACATGGACTGGGACTGCCATAGTGTTAAGGGTTTAGATGGAGAGGAATTTGTTAAGTGTGTACAAGACAATTTTCTGATTCAGTCTGTGGATGTACCTACTAGAGAAGGTGCAAAACTTGACATACTCTTGGTAAATTAGGCAGGGCAGGTGACTGAGGTGTCAGTGGGGGAGCACTTTGGGGCCAGCGACCATAATTCCATTAGATTTAAAATAGTGATGGAAAAGGATAGACCAGATCTAAAAGTTGAAGTTCTAAATTGGAGAAAGGCTAATATTAGGCAAGAACGTTCAAAAGCTGATTGGGGGCAGATGTTTGCAGGGAAAGGGACGGCTGGAAAATGAGAAGCCTTCAGGAATTAGATAACGAGAATCCAGAGAAAGTATATTCCTGTCAGGGTGAAAGGAAAGGCTGGTAGGTGTAGGGAATGCTGGTTGACTAAAGAAATTGAGGGTTTGGTTAAGAAAAAGAAGGAAGCATATGTAAGGTATAGACAGGATAGATCAAGTTAATCTGTAGAAGAGTATAAAGGCAGTAGGAGTATATTTAAGAGGGAAATCAGGAGGGCAAAAAGGGGACATGAGATAACTTTGGCAAATAGAGTTCAGGAGAATTCAAAGGGTTTTTACAAATACATTAAGGATAAAAGGGTAACTAGGGAGAGAATAGGGCCTCTCAAAGAGCAGTAACGTGGCCTTTGTGTGGAGCCGCAGAAAATGAGGGAGATACTAAACAAGTATTTTGCATTAATATTTACTGTGGAAAAGGGCATGAAAGATATAGAATGTAGGGAAATTGATGGTGACACCTTGCAAAAGGAGGAAGTGCTGGGTGTCTTGAAATGCATAAATGTGGATAAATCCCCAGGACCTGATCAGGTGTACCCTAGAACACTGTGGGAAGCTAGAGAAGTGATTGCTGGGCCTCTTGCTGAGATATTTGTATCATTGATAGTCACAGGTGAGGTGCCGGAAGACTGGAGGTTGGCTAACGTGGTGCCACTGTTTAAGAAGGGTGGTAAGGACAAGCCAGGGAACTATAGACCAGTGAGCCTGACCTCGGTGGTGGGCAAGTTGTTGGAGGGAATCCTGAGGTACAGAACTGGCTCAAAGGTAGAAGACAGAGGGTCATGGTGGAGGGTTGTTTTTCAGACTGGAGGCCTGTGACCAGTGTAGTGCCACAAGGATCGGTGCTGGGTCCACTACTTTTTGTCTACATAAATGATTTGGATGTGAACATAAGAGTTAGTAAGTTTGCAGATGACACCAAAATTGGAGGTGTAGTGGACAGCGAAGAAGGTTACCTCAGATTACAACAGGACCTTGATCAGATGGGCCAATGGGCTGAGAAGTGGCAGATGGAGTTTAATTCAGATAAATGCAAGGTGCTGTGTTTTGGGAAAGCAAATCTTAGCAGGACTTATACACTTAATGGTAAGGTCCTTGGGAGTGTTGCTGAACAAAGAGACCTTGGAGTGCAGATTCATAGTTCCTTGAAAATGGAGTTGCAGGTAGATAGGATAGTGAAGATGGCGTTTGGTATGCTTTCTTTTATTGGTCAGAGTATTGAGTACAGGAGTTGGAAGGTCATGTTGCAGCTGTACAGGGCATTGGTTAGGCCACTGTTGGAATATTGCATGCACTTTTGGTCTCCTTCCTATCGGAAAGATGTTGTGAAATTTGAAAGGGTTCAGAAAAGATTTACAAGGAAGTTGCCAGGGTTGGAACATTTGAGCTATAGGGAGAGGCTGAACAGACTGGGGCTGTTTTCCCTGGAGCATCCGAGGTTGAGGGGTGACCTTATAGAGGTTTATAAAATCATGTGGGGCATGGATAGAATAAATAGACAAGGTATGTTCCCTGGGGTGGGTGAGTCTCGAACTAGAGGGCATAGGTTTAGGGTGAGAGGGGAAAGATATAAAAGAGAACTAAGGGGCAACGTTTTCATGCAGAGGGTGGTACGTGTTTGGAATGAGCTGCCAGAGTGGAGGCTGGTACAATTACAACACTTAAAAGGCATTTGGATGGGTATATGAATAGGAAGGGTTTACAGGGATATGGGCCGGTGCTGGCAGGTGGAACTAGATTGGGTTGGGATATCTGGTCGGCATGGGTGGGTTGGACCGAAGGGTCTGTTTCCATGTTGTACATCTCTATGACTCTATGACTAACAAACTGAATTCCTGGAACTGACACTCTGTCAATCACACCCACTGTTACATCCCCAGTCTTGAGTTGGCACTCCAACCGGCTCTTACAAGGGGGAACACTAAATTTCTGTCCATCTATCCCACAAATTACCACACTCTCAGTTAACAGATCAGAAAGTGTGCATATTTGCTCATCCCTTGCTATCAGCAACTGGTTAGATCCTGTCTCTCTCAAAATTATAACTTATTTCCCTTCTCCCCTGTTCCTTCTGAGTAAACTTTACCCACAGAGGTGAATCCTTTGTACAGATCAGGTACTAACTTCATACCCAGCCCCTGCCTCGGCTGTGCACTCTCCTGCAGCTCCTCAGCTCCTCTTGGGATTTCCTTTATTACCTTCACTAATGCCACTGGCTTAGCTTCTTCTACCACATCTTTTCCCAGAGTGCCTTTCTTTAACGACCAGCACTGTGATTTTATATGTCCCACTTTCTGGCAGTGAACACACCTTTTCCCAGTGCCCTTCTTATACCACCAGCACTGTGATTTTCTGTGTCCCACTCCATTACAGTGAAAAGACCTGAGGCCTTTCACCTCCCTTCCACTCTCTTGCACTTCTTTATCCTGTGGTAAACTGTTACCAGTGTTCTCTACTCTTCGTTTCGGAGTGTAGGATCTGCCCTTCTCCCAACTTCTATCTCTCGCAGGATGAAATTCTGGCCAGAAGTTTGTCTTATGCACCAACATATATTCATCTGCTAATTCTGCTTCCCTTCTCACTTCCTGAACTTTCTGTCCCTCCACGTGAATTCTGACCATCTCTGGAAGTGAGTTTTTAAACTCGTCCAGCAGAATAATCTCTCGTGGAGCCTCCTAGGTCTTATCTACTTTGAAAGCACATACCCATCTATCAAAGTAACTATGTTTAATTCTTTCGAACTCAACCTGACCTGACTTGGTTCCTTATTTATGTTTCTGTACCGCTGTCTATGTGCTTCTGGTACCAATTCATAAGCACTCAAAATACCCTGTTTAACCTATTCAGAATATCTTGACCCCTCATCTGACAGCAAAGCAAATACCTCACGAGCTCTGCCTACCACTTTAGTCTGAACTAGCATTACCCATAAATCCTCGGGCCTCTCCATCTGCTTAGACAAATTTTCAAATGAAATAAAGAAAGCTTCAACATCTTTCTCATCAAAATGTGGCAGAGTTTTGACATACTTGTATATTTTACTACTTTCTGTTTTGATCTCCATCCTGTTAACTTGACTTTGCTGACTAAGTTGCAACTTGTCAAGTTCAAATTCTCTCTCTTTTTGCTCCGCTAAGAACCTTCTCTCTCTCCTTCCTCTCTCTCTCTTTCTCTTTCCCTTTTTTCTCTCTCTCTTTACTTAGCTAAGAACCTTCTCTCTCTCTGCCCTTCCTCTCTTTCTGTCTGTATATCTTCTAACTCCATTTTCCTCAATTGTAATTTAAGCTTTTCTACCTCTACTGCACTTGTCTGTTTCTCTAACGCACCTAAGTGTTTGAGTAACTCCCTTACAATTTCAGCTTTACTTTTGTCCTTTGTTAAACCCAACTCTAACTTAATTGCTAACTCTAAAGGTATGGCCTTTTTCATTCCTTCTAAACCTTCTTGGCAAATTTGAGAATCATCTTCAAATCCCAGAACCTCTTTAACAATTTTAACAGCCATTTCACTCACTTTTAATTTCATAAACCACAAGTCACCGAAATTAAACAAATTGCCTCACTTGCATTTTATTTAAAGATCTAGGATGCTAACCTGCAAGTGTTTAAATCTACTGGGTTTTTTCATACCCCCAGATCTATTCAAATCTGTCTAAACTAGTTCAAATCCCGGACAAGCCTCCGAACTGTTATGACACAGGGTAAATCGCCCCTGCTAACTTAAACCTGCAACACAAAAATGATTTAACCCATGCTGTAATCTGTTAAAATTCGAGAGGCCAAGAACGATCCCAAAAGTTGCTATTTAAAGTACAAAAAAAGTAAGAACTTTATTCTTTAAGTCTAACATAGAATATTAACTAACAACTATTTACAACTCCTTCCTCTAGCCTACCTTTTACTTACCCTTCTACAATACTGGTCCAATAAAACCCTCAATTAAAATTTACCAAAGATTCAAATTTCAAAACCAGTCAGCTGTTGAATCTTCTCTTTGTATCTTCCTCTGTCTTCTTTTCTTCTTAGAGATTTCTGTTTCCCAGGTCATTGATAGATAAAGGTACCTTTAAGAGAGCTATTCTCTGAGCAGTCTGCATATGTCGGTGGCTTGGCAGTTCTCCTCCAACTGTTCAGTTTTGCCCAGTCTTATACCCCAAAGTATCGGATTGTTTCATTGGTTTTAATATTGTCAAAATATTAAATTCAAACTTGATTGGACTGCTGAACAACATAGTGGACCGAAGGGCCTATACTGTGCTATACAGTAAGCTCTACGTATAAGTCCAGCCCTGATTTGCCTTTCCAAAATGCAGCACCTCAGATTTATCTAGATTAAATTCCATCTACCTCTCCTCGGCCCATTGGCCCATCTGAATAAGGTCCCATTGTACTCTGAGGTAGTCTTCTTTGCTGTCCACTAAAATATCAGTGTAGCCACAGTTAGAAGGAATGTACGTTTAGGCATGACAGGAAGTATATGTGAAGCATAATGACCAAGTGTTGGGAAATTGGTTGTTATAAACTGGGAGACCTCATATCTGGATTATAACAGAGAGTGTTATAAGCAGATATGATTTGGAGATGCCAGTATTGGACTGGGGTGTACAAAGTTAAAAATCACACAATACCAGATTATAGTCCAACAGATTTAATTGGAAGCACTAGCTTTCAGAGCGCCGCTCCTTCATCAGGTGGTTGTGGAGTATAAGATCGTAAGGCACAGAATTTATAGCAAAAGTTTACAGGGTGGTGTAGCTAAAATTATATTTTGAAAAAGACCAGGATTGTTTGTTAAGTCCCACATCTTTTAGAATGAACATGTTGGTTTCAGTTCTTTCATATGTAAATTGCAGAACATTTAAAAGTGACATTCTCAAGCAAACTTTAACGTTTGGTGTCATTGTCAGCCCAGATAATGCATCTAAATAATAGGTTCACTCCACAACCACCTGATGAAGGAGCAGTGCTCCGAAAGCTAGTGTTTGCAAGTAAACCTGTTGGACTATAACCTGGTGTTGTGTGATTTTTAACTTTCTAAGCAGATATGATAGAGTGTTTTTAAATTATAGAGCATTTTATTAGCCTTGGTAAGATGTCAGTGACAGAGAGCCCTTAACTTCAAAGTGCCTCAAAAGGGATGGTTAGGAAAACAATCTTTGCAATGTCGATTCCTGGTTTTTGCCAGAGGAAGACTGCATTGCATTTTCTATGAGGACATTAGATAAATCAGAAAGCGATGCAATGCCATGGGGAGTAAATGAAGCTGAGTAAATGGCTGCAACAAAAAAATGATATCGGTCTGATGGGTTGAATGACTCTTGTGAGTACTTTTAACATCTGCAAATCTATATTTTGTTTCAAATGTGGCAGACTCCTGGTATAGCACCATCAAGAGCCAGCCTATTCTGCACTCTTCAGCCATGGTATCTCCATCTGTTCCACATCTGTCTAACTCTGTGCTCTGCTTCTCTCTTAATATTTAACTTTCTCTTATTCCTGTCAGCTTGGAAGTGGACTGAGTGGAAATAGTATATGGACTTGGGGCTGGATGAGTTACAATCAGCAGCAATTAGGAGCTTGTTGGAATGAGATTCTGGCAAGGATAATTTCTGCACAGCAAGGTCTCGCAAACAACATTTGAATGATTGAGCAACTATCCTATTTTTGAGAGAGGAGTGTTGACCACTGGGAAAATAGCCTTGTTGGTGTAGTGATTTTTAACATCCACACAAAATATAAGAAGTGGCTTTGGTTTGATTCATGACGCTTTGGCAGTACAGCATTGAAGTATCACCCTCAATATATTTTCTCAATTTCTAATATGCCCCTTCAACCATAATGTTCTAAATCATAGCTGAGCCTTTTATTAACTGAGCGAAATTGACACACAGTTAGCAGGTCTCCTCTGAGGCCCAGTAGATTCATAAGACATGGATATGTTGCCAAACCCTGATCATCCTTGAAGTGAATGATTTGCTAGGGCCATTTCAGAGGGAAATTAAGAATCAACCACTTTGCCGTGGGTCTGGAGTCACATGTAGGCCAGACCAGGTAAAGACAATAGATCTCATCCCCTAAAGGACATGAGTCCTTTACCATTACACCAGCTTTTAATTGAATTCAAATTTCACCATCTGGCACATGAGATTCAAGCCCATATCCCCAGAACATTAGCCTGGGTCCCTGGATAACTCGTCCAGTGACATTACTGCTCTGCTATCACTTCCCTTCAGTGTCAATGATAACTGAAGCAACTACTCGAACTTGGATTTCTGAGCCCATTCACGTACAGATGTTAGCTGACTGTGCCACACAACTCCGTACTTAGTTTCTAAACAGGCTCACCACTTTTCATATCGAACAGCTTTTGCACCTGTCATTCATAAAGCTGTTAGGTCAGGAATTGCCATCTTGGCACCCTTAACTGCTGTGTAAACAAGTGATTGTATATATGAACATTTTACAGATCAAAAATACCCCAGATTTTAAGCTCCATCTCTGCAGAATTTGTTGAGTTCAGTCAAGAATGACAATAAAGGTCCCTCCTAGTTTAAGAAGGACACATAATTGCCTTACCATGCCCTGGTGAAAACAAGGACTGCAGATGCTGGAAACCAGAGTCTAGATTAGAGTGGTGTTGGAAAAGCACAGCAGGTCAGGCAGCATTCGAGGAACAGGGAAATCCTGCTCCTCGGATGCTGCCTGACCTGCTGTGCTTTTCCAGCACCACTCTAATCTACCATGCCCTGTCTCAGTCCTATGTCCTAACTTTTCCTTTTAAACCTCTGCATCTGCCAGTTGCATTTCCTCTCTTGCATTGCTGTACATGCACAACCTTCCACTTGTCTTAGTCTGATCCCTCTAAAAATATCTTCATCCGAATTGTTCCTGGCCTCCTTTTAAAAACCTGTTTGTTTCTGACCTCTGGAACTGCTGTTCCAGCAGCTTATATTGAGCCCTCTTGTGGCACAGTGGTAATGTCCGAGACCAGGAGGCCCAGGTTTTGTGTCCCACCTGCTCCAGAGGTGTGCAATAACATCCTTGCACAGGCTGATTAGAAAAATTGGTTTAGTTAAAAAAAGAAATTCCGGCACTTTGTCTTTCACAATTGCAGGGGTGCAAGCAAATAAATCACCACAATGGGGCACTGGAGATCCACACGAGATGCAGCTCCAAACTCTGACAGTTGATTAACTTTTTGAGAGTCTTGGTAAACTACTGGGTAACAATTCTTTGTATTTCCAACAACTTTTTTCTATTCTTCCTTCTCCCCATTTGAGTTGGTGATTTATTTTTCCTCTTAGGGCTGGTGTGTGGTAATATATTGTTTTTAATTTTGTGATTAGTATTTTCTATTTTAATTGTTTATGTCATGTGGGTAATATTGTGAACCGAAGTGTTATTTATACAATTATTTCCTAAATGTTTAGGAAAACTTAACTTTTTGTGATCTCAGGATATTCCAAAGTGATTTAAAGCAGTGAGGAATCTGTGGAATTTCCTGTCCAGTGAAGCAGTTGGGGCTACCTCTTCAAATGTTTTTAAGGCAAAGATAGATTGATTTTTGACCAGTAAAGGAATTAAGGGTTATGGTGAGCAGGCAGGTAAGTGGAGCTGAGGCCATGAAAAGATCAGCCATGATCTCATTGAGTGGTGCAGCTGGCTCGAAGGGCCAAATGGCCAACTCCTGCTCCTAGTTCTAATGCTCTTATTTCTGATGTTCTTATGTTTTGTGATATAACTGATGTGCAGTGAGTTTGCACACAACATAATCTTACAAGCAATGTGTCGTGATAACCAGATAACCTCTTTTAGTGATGTTAGTTAGGGCATAACTATGAATTGGTCCAGAACACAAACTCCTTGCTGTTCTTCAAAATAGGGGCTGTAGAATCTTTAATGTTTGCCCCAAAAAGTGGACAGCACCTCATGTGTAGCATCTTATCCACGAGGTGACACCTCTCACAGTGTAGCACTTCCCCAGTACTGCTTTGGGCTATCAGCCTAGATTTGAAGCATGAGACTTGATTTCAAGTCGAGAATACTGCCAAATGAGACACTGCAAATAAGGAGCACCCAATAATGCCTCACAAGCAAATGGAAGGAAATGGATGTTGATCCTGGAAGGGAGAGTTTCACATAGAGATAAGCTTTGTGAAGGTTTTCCAAAGATTGAGAGAATCTTGTGTTCACTCCTTTATTTGCGACACTTCAACTCTCCCTCTCATTCTGCTGAGGACATGCAGGTCCTGGGCCTCCTCCATCACCACTCCCTCACCACCCAATGCCTGGAGGAGGAACACCTCATCTTCCACCTCGGGACCCTCCAACCCCAGGGCATCAATGTGGACTTCACCAGTTTCCCCATATCCCCTCCCCCCACCTTACCCTAGTTCCAACCTTCCAGCTCAGCACTGTCCTCATGACCTGTCCCATCTGAATATCTTCCTTCCCACCTATCTGCTTCACCCTCCCCTCCGACCTATGACCTTCACTCCACCTCCACCCACCTATTGCACTCTCAGCTACCTTCCCCCCCCAGCCCCAACCCCCCCTCCTATTTATCTCTCCACCCCCGAGGCTCCCAGCCTCATTCCTGATGAAGGGCTTTTGCCAGAAACGTCGATTTTACTGCTCCTCAGATGCTGCCTGACCTGCTGTGTTTTTCCAACACCACACACTTGACTCTATTTGCGACCATGATCTGATCCAGGGCAGAGAAGATCAGCCAAAAGGTTTCTTCCTACAAAGGTGCTGGGAAATGAAGCAAGCTGTCTGGTTCCAAGTCAGCTTAGGGTCAATCCTGACAGGTATAAACTGACATTCAGAAAGAACCATGGCGTGAACTGTCAGTGGTTCAGGATGAAGAATGGAGATGGGATAATGGGTAAATGTTCTGGACTATCATTCAACTAGTTTTGGGAAGCAGAATCTATTTACATGGAGTCACAGTTTGTGATTAAATAGTAAGTTTGAGCCTTTGACGGTCCACAAATTGCAAATGAGATAAATAACAGTCCACCTGGAGAATCAGGTGTTCTTGCAGTATAATCGTGGTCCTATCGTGGTCCTTCACTTAGAACAGTGAAGCATACCCGTGGCACCAAAGTGTTCCTTTTTAAGTTTATTGAAAAGATCTGGCTGTCGTGTAGTAAATAAAATTGTACTTTTTTCTTTAAAGCATCCTCCACAAGGAACAATAGAGTCTGTAGCTCCAAGGCAATCAGTCAGATGATCTCACAGCAACAGTTTAGGAGTAGAAAAAGACAGAGAGGGTGACTGGATGAAGTGTAACTTTGCCCTGCCTGTGGGCGGGGCTGTGTTTAAGCACCAGGACCACAGGCTGTATATAAAGTGAGTAACGTAAAACAGTCTGGCACATATCTCAAAACTCTCCTGCATTTAGTAAGGGAATAGGGAATATGACAGGGACTGAGAGAAGGGAGCAGTAAAGACAACTCTATTTTGAGAGAAACAGGGAAAGTACCTGGTATATTTGGAAAGCGTGTACGTGAAAAGAAGAAAGTAAATTTGCAGCAAATGCAAAGAGAAAAATATTTAAGCAAACTATGGAGTGAATTAGAGCCACAGTGATATATTTGTATAGGGTGCAAGACGAAGACAGTGGAGATTACAGAGAAGAAAAGCCAGAAGGAAAGCTCATATAGATCTGCCAAGAATAGATGTAGAAGCCAGATATATAGGAATCTTTATAAGCAGCAGAAATAAAATTTTAAAAATCAGGTGGAGTGAGAAAACAAGGCAGTGGAGCAAGGAACTTCAATAATAAGAGAAGGAAATATTTAGCACAATCGTGCTACTGTTCCAGTGTGAACATCAAGCTCTCTGGCTCCAGCATACTCTGCACCCTTCGAGTCAGGGGCATAAACATTGGAGGCAGGTCAGCGCTGGATGGAGTGAAAGATTTGGGAATGTGAGGACCTTGATTGCCAGACGCTGCTGATCTAACATTTGTTTGTACCCATGGCGTTAAACAGATTCTCCTTTGTGCTCTACCTATTCATTTTGTGGAAAGGTAAGGAATATGTTTTTTCTTTCCTTTTCCCTTCTCTCTCTCCCATCCTCCTTATGTGTCCTTATGTCACTTTGCTTTTCTCCCCTTTCACATTTTTTACTGCTCCATTTCTGTCATTCATATTTTTCCCTCAAATATTTTATTCTCAGGATCAGAAAAGAAAGGGAATGAGAAAGAGTGATATGAGAGTGGTGCGGCTGCTACAGGTAGCTCACACAGCAAAGGAACAGTGTGACCCTCGTGATATGTAGTGGAATTTCTTTGGTTTGATGAGAGTTCTTTCACTTTACAGCTTCGTTCTGTGGTGCTTTTCCTGTATCAGTTCAATAGGCTAAAGGTACTTTTGTTTCAAATAGTGGTTGACCCTCAACAAAGAGAGTGTGTGCCAGTTGTGGGGAGTAACTGAGCTGTAGTGTAGAAAGATCCAGTTTGATTTGAGTAGAGGTTCCAGGAACAGGGTTTGGCTGAGGGAAGTCATTGAGGTTCAGATGAATGAACGGAAAGAGGTATGTTCTCAGGTTATGTACAACATCAGCAACTTGTACTCATGTAGTTGCTTTAATGTTATAACGCTCCACAAGATCATTATAAAGCAATATTTTGACACTTATCTATTTAAGGAGGTATTAAGGTAGATAGGAACAATTATTCTGATACCAAGCCATTTAAAGAGACATTAGTGTAGATAGAAACATAGGAACAGAAGGGGGCCATTCAGCCCATTGAGCCTTCTCCGCCATTTAGAGTCATAGAGTCATACAATATGGAAACAGGCTGTTTGGTCCAACTCGTCTATGCTGACCAAATTTCCCAAACTAAACTATTCTTACTTGCCTGCATTTGGCCCATATCCCTTTCCGGTTCATGTACCCGTCCAAATGGCTTTTAAATGTTGTAACTATAGCTACATTTACCATTTCCTCATATGAACTACCCTGCATGTGAAAACGTTGCCCCGCAGGTCCCTTTTAAATCTTTCTCCTCTCACCTTTAAATTATGCCTCATAGTTTTGAACTCCCTCACCCTGGGGAAAAGACCTTTGCTATTCCTCATGTCTATGTCCCTCGTGATTTGATAAACCATGGCTGATGGAAGGCCTCAGTGTCTTTTACTCTTCCATCCCCATAATCCTGTAACACCTCCCCTCACTACAGTTTGCCATGGTCTGTACCAACTTTTCCCATGCAACGTTCTGCTGTCCATCTCATTCATTTTGCAATTGGCCTTTTTAGTGCAAGTCTCTTGGAATATGCAGCAGGAGAGGTGGAAGTGATCCCTGTTCCTGGGACTTTGTGATGTCCATGCCACTAATCACGAGCAGTGCACCATTTAAGACACTACAAGTCAGGAACAGTTCCTCACAAGGTGATAGTCCACTGTTATTGCCAAGACCATAGCCCAGGAAGGGAAGCTGGCACCTCATTTCACCAGCAGGAAATGACTTGGTGATGGTAAGAGGGTCAGTGCTCTTTCCTGCTGACCAGCAGAGGAGGCCAACTCACTAGATTCAGCCAGCCTGGAGTGAGATAGCAACTGGGGTCACTACAGTGTGTGGGGTGAATCACAGTCCTCAACAGAACAAGGTGAAGGTGAGTGATCTCTGCTGTCGATACAGTTAAATACCACTTCTGTCTGTGGCCACTCACTCAAACTCTGCAACAGCGTACTCATCTCGCTAACCCTTCTACACCCTGAACCACCCTACCCTACCCCACCCTACCCCAGACAGAAATCCTCACAACATAACATGATTAACATAACTGTAATCCTCTGACTAGTTGTACCTCCCAGCAGGACTGACCATGGCCAAATTCTTCGAGGAGAAAGTGAGGTCTGCAGATGCTGGAGATCAAAGTTGAAACTTTATTGCTGGAACAGCACAGCAGGTCAGGCAGCATCCAGGGAACAGGAGATTCGACGTTTCGGGCACAGGCCCTTCTTCAGGAGGGCCTGAAGAAGGGCCTGTGCCCGAAACGTCGAATCTCCTGTTCCCTGGATGCTGCCTGACCTGCTGTGCTGTTCCAGCAATAAAGTTTCAACCATGGCCAAATTCTGGACTGTAGCTGGACGAGTCAGTACTACCTGACTGACCACGGTCCACTTCGATTCTACTAGGGACTGGTCCCCTTTGATGTTCAGACCTGGTCATTTTGTTGAAACACATGCTATGGTCTTAAGCTGTGGCTGTGACATTGATCCCACATGGTGCTGTACAGGAACATGTTCACCCCCTTGACTGTTCAGTACTCCACTGCTTTTCCCAATGTGTTAAAAGGAACCGCACACCTTGGAGGCTGGCAGGTTCCAAATAGGTGTACAATGAGTGAGCATTAAGAAATGAAGCTGAGAGCCATAAGGTGCATTCTGTGTGAGCATATATGATGTCCCTGAACACAAAGCAACCCAGGAGGAAGCATGCAGGTCACAAGACCCCTGGAGCTCCAGGCTGAAGTCCTGAAGGTCTGAGAGTTGGACCAAGTGGGACAATGTGGTCAGGCTGGTGGTTTGTTGATGCCAACTTGCATGGACAAAGGGTTGAGAAGGAAGGTGTCCTTGGAACCTGCAGGTGCTTGGTTGTGCAGACAGACTTGGATGAAGACCCAGGGAAGAAGGGGAGAGCTGCTGCAATATAACTACCCTCACTGTTGTCTTGAAGATGGAGAGGAGAATTAGGAACACCCCATGGAAATAAGGATATTTGTAACTAATAATGAGATTCAAATATGTGGCAATAAGGTAGTCACTGCTGATTAGCAAGATTCTGAACTTACTGTTTAAACTTTAAGGAGAAAATCAGATAGCTTTTTCTCGATGTCAAGAATCTGAATTTTTCACTTTTGCTTTATTTTCCCAAATTTCCCACTGCCCATGCCACAAAAGAGAATAGGAAATCCTGCCCATTGAGGATTAGAGAGATGATGTTAAACCAGAAAGAGTGCAGAAAAGATTTACAAGGATGTTACCAGGGTTAGAGGGTTTGAGCTATCGGTAGAGGCTGAACAGATTGGGGCTGTTTTCCCTGGAGCGTGGGAGGATGAGGGTGACCTTATAAAGGTTTATAAAATCATGAGGGGCATGGATAGGGTAAATAGTTAAGGTCTTTTCCCTGGGATGGGGAAGTTCAAAACTAGAGGGCATTGGTTTAAGGTGAGAGGGGAAAGATTTAAAAGTGACCTAAGGGCCAATGTTTTCACACAGAAGGTGGAGTGTGTATGGAATTAGCTGCCAGAAGTGGTGGAGGCTGGTACAATTACAACATTTAGAAGGCATCTGGATGAGTATATGAATAGGTAGGGTTTAGAGGGAAATGGGGGAAACGCTGCCAAATGTGACCAGCTTAATGTAAGATATGTGATCATCATGGATGAGCTGGACGGTGCTCTTAGAATCATAGAATCCTTACAGTGTGGAACCTGGTCATTTGGCCCAACAGGTCTATACCTACCCTCCAAAGAGGATCCCACCCAAACCCGTTCCCCTACCCTATTACTCTACATATCCCCTGACTAATGCACCTAACCTACACATTCCTGAATACTATGGGCAATTTAGCAAGGCCAATCCACCTGATCTGCGCATCTTTGGACTGTTGGAGGAAACCCGAGCACCAGGAGGAAACCCACGCAGACACAGGGAGAATGTGCAAACTCCACACAGTCAGTCGCCCGAGGGTGGAATCGAATCCTGGCTCTGGTCCTGGCCCTGTGAGGCAGCAGTGCTAACCACTGAGCCACCGTGTTGCTCTGTACATCTCTATGACTCAATGTCCTCATTGATACCATTCCTATTACTCACTCAGCATCCGTATTCTCGCTGACCTACATTAGATCCCAATAGCTCTCAGAAGGTAAGCAGCTGCAGATTGTGATGAGGTTAATACATTTTGTGTTTTCACCAAACCCTACAATTTTGGTCATTTTGCCAGTACCAGCAGTCTGGTAGTATTTGTGATTGGGTGGAGTACATAGGAGGGAATTGCAGAATTTGGGGCTTTGGCAGCTGAAGGTGCAGCACTAGAAGTGAAGCAATTAAAGCCGGGGCTGTTCAAGAGTTCAAGAAGAATTCAAGGAACACCGATTATTTTAGAGCTGGAGGAGATTTCAGAGTTATCAAAGGTCTCTGAAGGCTTTGTGAGAATAAGAGATACGGAACTGTGAGCCAGTGTAAGTCAGTGTGCACACGGATGATGGGGGAACTGGATTTGTTGTGAGTAAGGACATGGGCACCAGGGCTTTGGATGACCTCAAGTTGATGACAGAGTAAGAAATGGATGACTGGCTAGCAGAATGCTGGAATATGGTCTAGAAGTAGTGAAGACGTGGGTGATAATTCCAGTGCAGTAGAGCTGAGGGAGGGTCCTAGACTTCACTGATGTCATAGAGGTGATCTTACAGCTAGACCAAGCATGTGACTGGAAGCTCATCTCTGGGTTAAAAGTCACAGCAAGGTTATGAGCTAAACTTGGTTCAGTCTTCCTTGATAATACTAAGTTATTGCCTATCATTAAAGTTAATGTCAGGTGTGAGTGGGATACCTGAAATTGTTGCTGTGATTGGTGTCCGTGCTCTCAGGTCAAGAATTTTAAGTTGTGATCAAGTAGTGATGATGATGTCTATCCAAACCTGGACAGTTTGTGGCTTTCTCAAAGATCATTTCTCTTGCTTGTTCTATTGGCAGAGATCATTGTACTTGGAACTAATGGTGGAATCTTATAGGTAGCTTAGAGAGGTCGAGAGTTGAGCCTGTTGCTGTGAAATATTCATTTGTGCTCTGCTGTTGAAGCTGTGTTAATATGATCTAAATAAACTTTTGCTTTTCACTGACATACAAGATAGTGGGAGGCTTATCAATGGTGATGCATTGGAAGGCCTGAGGCAAACAAATGTAATATTTCTTCCACATGTTTTGTAGATGAAAGAACCTGTTCAAAATACTTCCTCCATCAGCCATGAAAATAAATAGCTGCAGCTTGCTTGTTAGGAGGTGAATGCATTTTGTGGTTTCATGTAAACCTGCAATTTTGGATCTTTTTCCCTCAAAAACCACACTGGTAGCATGTGTGACTGGGAGGGGTTACCAGTGTGATGCAATGACTATTCATATCATTGGCGCACAATGTCCAGATCATGCTGTCTGTGTGCTAAGTCATAGCAACACGGGGTCCAATTAACTCTTGAACACTAACGAGACAGTGTAGGTGCTGGATATTTAGAATTAACATGGAAGATGTTGGTTATACTCGGCTGTTTAGCCATGGAGAGAGAATAAGGGCTAAAGTTGAGTGAGTTGAGTCACAATATCATACAACACGGAAACAGACCCTTCTGTTCAACCAGTCCATATCAACCATAATCCCAAAGTTTACCAGTCCCATCTGCCTGCTCCTGGCCCATAGCCCTCCAAACCTTTCCAATTCATGGACTTATTCAAGTGTCTTTTAAATGTTGTAACTGTACCTGCATCCACCAGTTACTCTGGAAGTTCATTCCACACGCTAACCGCCCGTGGTGTGAAAAGATTGCCCCTCATGCCTTTTTAAAATTTTTCTCCCCTTGCTTTAAAAATATGACCCTTGGTCTTGAAATCCCCAACCCTAGGGAAAGGACACCTGCCATTCACCTTCCCTATACCCCGCCTGTTTTTATAAACATCTATAAGGTCACCTGTCAACCTCCTACACTATAGGGAAAAAAGTCCCAGCCTACCCAGCCTTATAACTGAAACCCTCCATTTCCGGCAAAATCCTGGTAAACCTGTTCTAAACCCACTCCGGTTTAACAGGCACAACCAGAACTGCACACAGTGCTCCAGAAGAGGCCTCACCAACTTCTGAGAGAACCTCAGCATAACATCCCAACTCTTATACTCAAAAGATCTGAGCAATGAAGGCCGAATGCCTTCTTAACCACTGGAGCCTTGAAACTCACTTCCTGAAAAGATGGCGGAATGAATATCTTTGAATATATTTCAGGCAAAACTGGCTAGATTCTTGTTAAGTACAAGGGGGCATAACTACAAATTGAGGAGTGATAGATTTAAGACAGATATCAGAGGCAGGTTCTTTACACAGAGAGTGGTAAGGGCGTGGAATGCACTACCTGCTAATGTAGTCAACTCAGCCATATTAGGGAGATTTAAACAATCCTTAGATAAGCACATGGATGATGTGTGGATAGTGAAGGGGGACAAGCTGAGAATAGTTCACAGGTCGGCGCAACATTGAGGGCCAAAGGGCCTGTTCTGCGCTGTATTGTTCTGTGTTCTATGTTAAAGGTTCTCGGGGTAGGCCCAATTGCGAATTTGAGATGACAATTAGATCAGCCATGATCTTATTAAATGACGGCTCAGGCTGAAGGGGTTGAACGGCCTACTCCTCTTTCACCTGTTCATAATTTAAGGGAATATTCAATATGAAAGCTGATTGTGTTTCTCCTGTCAAGTGGGCTCACACATGCACGGGAATGTATTCTGGAACTGAATGTTTGACCAGCTTATTTCATTCCCTTACATTGCCCGTGAAGATGGTGAGACATATGAAGCACGTTTACAGCTGTTTGAAAATACAAACTCAAAGCTGCCAGTGGTGTTCAGACACAAATATCTAAGATAGTGGCAAGACTTAGGAGTTGGACACTGCAGCATCCCCTGTCCAGAACTCACAACTCGCTTGTGATAGGCAACAGATGTTTTATTGGAGTTGTTTATATCGGCTGTTTCAATGTTAAATGTTGATATTAAAGTGTGACAACAAAAATTTGAATAGGAAGTGTTTGCAGATTCTGAAAAATGCATAAGAAAGTGCATACAAATAACTCCACACTTTAATACTGTGCTAATCTCAGAAATCTTTGCAATTGCATAGAACTCACATTCGCCACCTTCCCTGACCCCCCCCACACCCATTGAAGCATGTACCAAACAACATGTACCTTTATAGATAATGTCTTATTCTGGAACAAGATTAGTAACTCTTTCCATCACTGCCTTATTTGTAAGAATAAATTACCGTTTTAAACCACTGCACATGTTTCACCAAAATAAATACACACATGCAACAGCTGTGAGTTTTTTTTCTTGTAAATTCATATTAAATGTATACTCAGGTAGCTAAGTAAAACAGGATACTGCAGTTTGGATTACTCCTTGAGAGGAATCAAAGTAATCAGTGAGAGGAGGTGAAAAAGCAATTGCTGGTGTTTCTGGTGACGCAGCTAAATCGGAGTAGGGATATGAGTCTGGATGGAGAAATCAAAAAGAAGCTTGTTCTCTCCCAACAGTAGAGGCTCTGTCCCACCCTCCCCTCTCCACACAGGAAGAATCTTTCCCACCCACACTAAAAACATCAATATGTCAGAGGAATGCAGGAGCTGAGAGCTTTGAGAGACCTGGTTATATTCCTAATACACTACCTTGAATCTCCACTCAACCGTCTGCTGTGTTGTCTTCCAACACACTCTATTCTCATTCAACTTTAGTTCCACTGGAGTCACCTCACTGTTGGTAAGAACTGCACCTGCCTTGCTACATTGGGTCTGAGCTGAAATCAGCCCCATTCACCCCTCTGGTATGTCAGAGGTTCAGTGACAGTCACACTACACAGAGAGGGCAGTAGCATTGTGGGCGGTGAGGTTCGACTTACATTGTATTGCTGCTGCACACTCAAACACAAGGAACCCACTTGGAGGTGACATTCGGATAAGGTAAATTAATCACTAGCAACAATTATTCAGGACTCTCCATCTTGGAATGCAGCATCTGAATTTGTGTGTGCTGGAGTTGGTGAAACAGCTATTATGCCTTTGTTCTTGTCTGTCTACCTTTAAGATTAGATTCCCCTACAGTGTGGAAACAGGCCCTTCGGTCCAACCAGTCCACACCGACCCTCCAAAGAGTAACCCACCCAGACCCATTTCCCTCTGACTAATGGGCCTAACACTACGGGCAATTTAGCATAGCCAATTCAGCTGACCTGCACATTTTGGGCTGTGGGAGGAAACCGAAGTACCTGGAGAAACCCACGCAGACACGGGGAGAACGTGCAAACTCCACACAGTCAGTTGCCCGAGGCTGGAATCGAACTTGGGTCCCTGGTGCTGTGAGGCAGCAGTGTTAATCACTGAGCCACTATGCCACCCTGAGAATGTACAAACTCCCCATAAACAGTTGCCCGAGGCTGGAATCGAACCTAGGTTCCTGGCACTGTGAGGCAGCAGTGCTAATCACTGAGCCATTATGCCACCCTGAGAATGTGCAAACTCCCCATAGACAGTTGCCCAAGGCTGGAATCGAACCCAGGTTCCTGGCACTGTGAGGCAGCAGTGCTAACTGTGTGATGATGCTGTCACCCCTCATTGGGATAATGTGCTAGAAATCAAACCCTGCTATTCTCAGAGTTATTACTTTGAAAAGTATGAAGAACTCACTAATTCCTCTGTCTTTTAAACCCAGGTTAACAGAAAGCATAGACCAGGTTTCTGTACTTAACAATGACTGCTTATTATAAATAAATAGATTCTAATTATAGGTAAACAATTCTAAACCATTGACATATAACTGTACTTGTTAAACTCTAAAGCTTCCCCTCTATACACATATACAGACAGACACAGAAACAATGGGGTGTTCTGGGCAGTTGGAAAGACTGGGAAGGCAGTTCAGTGGGTCCTGTCCACTGGGTTTGCTGAGATAATCCCCTTGATCAGAATGCTGCTTCTCAGTCTCCCTTCTCCAGAGATGTTCACTTATTTGCAGGAGGCACAGGGTGACTGGTTCGCACCTGTAAAGGTCTCTGCCTTATTAAACATCACGCTGCAACAGGGGAAATAAACTGGTCAACTTCAGGCTGGAGAAACTTTATAGTGCAGAGATAAAACAGCTCTTTCCCTTCCAGAAATCCAGTAGTTTCTGTCCTGAATATTCACACCCCCAAGCTGTTCCGCTGCCTGAGAGCCAATCACATCATAGTTATCAGGCAAAAGCTTTTGCCTTTGATAATTGGCCACTGTTTCACAACCAATCAGATACATGCTGTTGGCCTATCTCTCCCTAGTTCCAGCTAGTCTCTAACTAGACTTCCACATTGCTTGAACCAACAGCTGTGTAAGCAGCACTTACAATGAGCATCAGCTAACCTGCCTTTTTTTAAAAATGCAGCAGTCATTGGTTTTCAAACCAGTTCTTTTTCCCATTTTAGTCGACAATCAAAAACCAGAAAATATAATGGTCCTTACAATGTAGGCAGCTGGAAAGCTGTGCTATAATAATGCTAGATGTGACTAATATGGTCTGTTTCTCATAATGCAATGTCCTTGTCTTTTCTGCTTTGTTCTTCCTCAAGGCATGAAAGTAGATAGCTGGCAGAGAGTTTGTGAAACATAACTGAAAATCATTTGCTTTGCTTCAGTGGGTTCACTGGGTTCTGCAGGTTTTTCTGATTTTAAACATTGCTCCTGAGTATATAATCCAGTCCCACCCTTCAGTGCAGTACTTAGGGGATGCTGTCCTGTTTTTGGAAGGGCCGTTAAATTGAGGCACTATCTCTTACAGGTGGATATGAAAGACTCAATGGCATAATTTGAAACACACCAGTTATTCTAGCCAATATTTATTCTTGAAACAACACTATTCAAATACTTCATGTGCACTGACATCCCATTTTGAGGGCCCATTTCCTACACTTTTCAAGGCCTCAGCCTCCTTTGTGCCCAGCTGCACAAAAGCCTGGAGCAGCTTCCAGTAGCTCATTCATCGCAGTGAATGTTGGCAGGGCTGCTTGAAGTTACGATGCCTTCTTAGAACTAATCTAATTCTCACTGACACCTACATGGATATTTTCCAGGAGACACTAGTTGAGTTTTCCATCCTTCAGAATAGACGTAGACAGGGCCCCAGTGCTACTGCAGGTGTCTAATTTTTCACATTTAAGTTGCTACCATTGTTTCTCTTAGACAGGATTATTGATTACAAATAGCCACATTCTGGATTGTCTGTAGTAGAAAATTCAGATCAGGCTCCAGGATTGTCTGGCACTCAGCCTTGAATTTAACTGGTGAAAGAAGATGAACTTACATCCTAAAAGCACTGACAAAGTCCTGCCAAACTCCTGTGGGAACAGGCTGTGGTGTGGAATTTATGAGATGACTAAAATTAGTGAATTTTTCTTTGTTTTGTTGGAAAAGGAAGAAAATTTAGAAATATGTAATTTGAACGAGGTATTGAGTAAGGTTCAGAGAGGTTCAGTCTCTGGCATGTGAGAAGCAGCAGTGAGGTAGTCCCACTAGTAAAGATGAGATCACTGTTTAATACTGGGACTATTGGCTCCTAACATATAGCATTAATCCTCACTCTTATTTTTATTTTACGTTGGTAGAATGGTAGAAAACCTGGGCAGAAAAATGTAACAGTTTTTTAGACATTGTTCCGTTTCTCCTACAGTACTGACTTTTACTGGGGACTGTTCCATGTGCACGTGGGGCTTTTTGGTCCCCTGATCTAAGAAAGGATAAACTGGCATTGTAGGCAGTGCAGAGAAAGTTCACTGGCCTGATGCTGGATTTGGAGAACAGATTGAGTAGGGTGCACCTGTATCCATTGGAATTTCAATGAATGGGAGGTGACCTAATTGAAACCTACAAGACACTTAGGGGGCTTTACAGGGTGGATGTGGGGTGGTTGTTTCCCCTTGTAGGAAAGTCTAAGATTAGAGGGCATAATCTCAGAGTAAGGAGTCACCAATTGAAGGCAGAGATGAGGAGGAATTTCTTCGCTCATGGGATAGTGAATCTGTGGAATTCTTTACTACAGAACATTGTTGAGGCTGGGCCATTAAGTTTATATAAGGCTGAGATAAACAAATGCTTAATCTGCAAGGGAATACGGGGTTATGGGAAGTGGCAAGACAGTGGAATAGAAGATTATCATCTCAGCCATGATCCTATTGCATGATGGAGCATACTCAATGGGCTGCATGACCTCCTTCAACTCCCACATCTCATGGTCAGGTCCTAGTGACTTAACATTCCCCTGAGCTTACATGTGTGTTGTTGCGTTATCAACTGTATAAAATATCACAGCTTAATTCTGTTCTCATCTGGCATCCAGAAGCACATCCCAACACCGCTTGCATGATAAACATCAAGGATATCTCTGGATGATATTTTATTAATTTACATTGTCTTTCAACACTACAAAAGAAAAACCAAGTATGGCAATTTAAACTTGACCTGACTGCTAATACCTAATTTAGCAAGATTACAAGCAAAGCCCTAAGAAAGGATTTTTTTTTAGATTTTTTTAGATTAGATTACATTACAATGTGGAAACAGGCCCTTCGGCCCAACATGTCCACACCGACCCGCCGAAGCGCAATCCCACCCATACCCCTACATTTACCCCTTACCTAACACTACGGCAATTTAGCATGGCCAATTCACCTGACCTGCACATCTTTGGACTGTGGGAGGAAACCGGAGCACCCGGAGGAAACCCACGCAGACACGGGGAGAACGTGCAAACTCCACACAGACAGTCGCCTGAGGCGGGAATTGAACCCGGGTCTCTGGCGCTGTGAGGCAGCAGTGCTAGCCACTGTGCCACCGTGCCGCCCATCATTTATCATAATGATTCCAGGGATGAGGAAAGATAAATTGGATGAGCTAAGCTGTTGCTGCTGAAAAGAGAGAAGATAGCAATGTTTAAATCATGAGGGGCCAAGAGAAAGTTGATGGGGAGGAATGGTTCTGTTTGGCTGGAAAGCCGAGAACCAGAGCAGTGATACAAGGTGATTGGCAGAAGACCCTGAAGCAATATGTATATGAACTTTGGTATGGAGTGAGTGGTTAGGATCTGGAATGCACTGCCAGAGATTGTGGGAGAAGCAAGGATTGTGGTTTGGAAAAGGAAATTGGATAAACACCTGGACAGACAACTTTTGCAGGGCTGTGGGTAAAAGGCAAGGGTGTGGAACTAGATAAATGACTCTTGATGAGAGCTAGGAGGGACTTGGCTGGCCAAATGGCCACCTCCTGCCACGGTTTCATATCCTTCAAGGAAAGTGTCGTATAACTCATCACTGAATTCCCTCTGCTCCTTCCCCAATCTGCATCATTTCATTCCAAGTCTTTGTTTGCTTGAAATCACATGAGGATTTAGTTTCCCAGCCTTAGTACTTACACAGGCACTTCATTTTGCAATACATCTACTTCACTGGTTTTGTTATTAGACCGCCTGAGTCAAGGAGCTTCGATACATTGAGCTAAGTATTTGTCTCTTGTTGAGAACATTGGTTCTAACGTTGTTCCTCAAACCTCTAATAGCTGGTGCACTTCTTAGTAGCTGACTTACTGAGCTCTCTGCTGCTTCTGGGATTGACCCTGAGAGAGCAGGAAGGACCCATATTTGAACCTTTCTCGATGTAGAATTTGCTGCCTTTACCAGTTCCAGGTGGATATTAGATGGGAATGAGGATAGGATTGACCCTCTGCCTGATGTTTGCATTGAGGAACTGGAGGGTGGATTGAATTGAATTGAATTTATTGTCACGTGTACCAAAACACAGTGAAAAGCATTGTCTTGCAAACAATACAGGCAGATCACATAGTTAAGTAGCAATAAGTAAATAATAGGTAAATAGCGGCAAAAACAAAAACACAGGTACACAGGATTGAGTCCTTCACAATGCTCAGCATTAGTTAAAGGAGCCCGGCTGCTCCCAATAGCCCCTGGTAAGAAGTGAGAGGAAGTCTGTGCAGAGGCTACAATTGGAAAGACATTTGTAGAAATCAAGCACCACTGTAATCTAAACATTTGTAGAAATCAGGTTGAGCTACAGTTCTCTCCTGGCCAGAGACTGGCTGCTGTCCCAAACATTACACTGCATGTGTCTTGAGAGAAGATAACCGGGAGGGAGGAATGGATGTGGAAGCAGGAACAAGTTCCTTTAAGAAATGTTCCCTGTAGTCAAAGATGCTTCCACCTTACATTAGGAGCTTTGTATCTTCATCGTGCTTGAAGGCGGTTTATTCATCCCTAAGGAGACCTGCTACAGTAACGGACAACTCTTTCAAGAGAAACTTCCTGTAACTTAGCAAACCCCCTTTAACTTGCCAAGTTAATTGCTAACAATAAATTTCCTTTGACAAACAACAACTTCTGTTTAAAACATTCCCATTGCTGGAAGTTAAATGAGGGAAAGGGTAACTGAGCGCTCCCTATAGACATTTCTTCAGAGAGAGATGAGAACCGGTTCTGAACCATGCACTGGTTACATTTGGAAGTAATGGATGTTTCATACTTTCTGACGTTCTGCAAATCCAGTCCATTCCTGACATTGTGTCTGTGAGAATTTGCGGAAGGTGTAAGGCACTCAGTTGGATTCCAGATGGTTACTTGATGGCTCTAAATCCATAGCTGCCTCTTGCTATGTGGAGAAAAAAGGTGAAATTTTATTTATTCACATTCTGTCACATCTCAGCATGTCCCATCATGCTTTAAGGCCTCATAGGTACTTTTGAAATATATTCAGTTGTAATGTAGACAATGTGACAGAGAAATATGGTACAGCAATGGTCCCACAAACCACAGTATGCTAAAGGATCAGCACGGTTCATTTTGTAATCCCGTTTGAAGGGGAGCAGATTTCACCAGGGCACCTAGAAGAACTGACCTGTAATATTTAGATGTGTGGGAGGAAGTATAATTTGACTAATTTTTTTATTGCTTTTTATTATGGTCTTCTTTCATTTTTATTGGAATATTCGGTTGAGTCCAAAATAAATTTCTGATCTCTTCTGTATATAACCCTGTGGTGTACTTCTCCAGGAATGTTGATGGGGACTAACTGGCGAGAGCTTTGCTTTCAGTTTAAAAGAGTAAAGCGAGCTTTAATCTCTATGTAACCCTACGCTGTACCTGATCTAGAAGTCATTGCTGGGCAGTCCACAGGAATTTTTATTTTGTATCTAATCATCCATTATTTGTTCTACTAGGCCTTAGTGACTCATTCAACATTAATGTGAAGCAAGCCAGGATCTTCAAAGGACCAAAGAAGAGTCAGTTTGGGTATAAAGTTTTACAACATGAAGCAGAGGGTCAGAAATGGTAAGTTTGATGATCTGTTGGTTTTAAACCAATCTTTCAAACTATCTTTGAATTCTTTAGATACAAAATCATTTTTATTTTTATCAAAGCTTCTTGCTCATACACTTAAAAATCTTACAAATGGGAACAAAACATGTGCTGCCCCGACCAGTTTTCTATATTGCAAATTTGGGAAGACAAACTGAATCAGTGTTTGACTATTCACTCAAACTGCTGACTACAAGTGGGTTCAATACTGGCCAAGGGCAAGATGACACTCTCTGTGGTCAGCATAGTGAGCTGACACTTGATACATGAAGACTCACAATTTGGGAAAAGTACAAGGAAGTGTTCACGAAGGAGCAGTAAACCGGGAAAGGAGAAAGAATCTCTCTTTGTGAAACCAGCAGCTCAGGTGAGAAGATAAATCTGCATATGTCACCTGACTGTCAGGTGCATACTCAAGATATTTAGTCATAGTCAGAGTTATAGAATCATACAGCACGGAAACAGACCCTACAGTTCAACAGTTTGTGCCGACCATCATCCCACACTAAACTAGTCCCACCCTGCCTGCTCCTGGCCCATATCCCTCCAAACCGTTCCAGTTCATGTACTTATCCAAGTGTCTTTTAAATGTTGTAACTACCCATGTCCTCCTACTTCCTCAGGAAGTTCATTCCACATACAAACCATCCTCTGTAAAAACTTTACCTTATGTCTTTTTTTAAATCTCTCTCCTCTCACCTTAAAAATATTCCCCCTAGTCTTGAAATCCCCATCCTAGGGAAAAGACAATTACCATTAACTCTAATTATACCTCTTAGAACATAGAACATAGAACATAGAAGAATACAGCGCAGTACAGGCCCTTGGGCCCTCGATGTTGCACCGATCCAAGCCCACCTAAACTACACTAACCCACTATCCTCCATATACCTATCCAATGCCCTCTTAAATGCTCTTATTTTTTATAAACTTCTATCAGGTCACCTCTCAACCCAGCTTCCAATTAATGAAACTCTCCCCTCAGGTATGATGCAGTAAACACTGCTGGTCAAATCATACCCGGCTTCACTTATTACTATGATTTAAGAATACCTCTGGTCATAAACCAAGGGGCCTATTTCTTCCTGCTCAATTCCTGTAATTGCCTGAAATCAGTACCTTTCCATTCCAGCTATCATCACTTGTCTGGACCTCAGTGACACCAATTCACTTAATTCACTGCTCAAAAATGATCTCTGGGTCTGGAAGTTGATCTATTACTGAGTAAGATTTCAGTAAGTGAGAAATGATGGAGGATTTAAGTCAGAGTGGCACCTGTACACTTATAAAGGTTAGAACCCCTTCAAGAAAACCATTTTCTCTGTCCCTTTCTCTTGCTGTGTGAAATGTTGATGCTTGTTCGGAGAGCAGTTACAAAGGTGCTGATTACTTTTCAACACTTCATCCAGTTACTATTCTGTTTGTGAGCACTCAGGCAGTGACTGTCAGTGAGTTACTCTGTGTTTTGGTAAGGCTGGAGTCTGGGCATCTCAATAACCTGATCCTGACCCCACCTCACATCCATACAGACAATGTTTCCAGCAGGGACTACGAGAGAAAAGATTGGATGAAAGGAACCTTGACTCTGCACCACTGAAACTGGTGTTGCTTGAGATTAGCTAACTTGGCAAAGGTGAAGATAGAGCCTGGAGTGTACTGGTTGGTATGGCAAGAGGGCAAGATAATCACTTGGAGGGGAGACAGGCAAGTCAACCTATTAAAATTACCAGCGTTGTAGGTTGAAATGAGAAATGATTACCTGTACACAATAGAAATTGTGTAAGTTAAGGTTATGTATGCAGGTGTTTAGTCTTAATCCTTCATGGGATGTGGGCATCGCTGGCTGGGTTAGCATTTATTATGCATCCCTAGTTGTCCTTGAGAAGGTGATGGTGAGTTGCCTTCTTGACCTGCTATAGGTGGATTCACAATGCTGTGAGGGAGGTGTAATAACTCAGCAAATCTGACTGGAAAGGAACATGATTTATTGTTGAACACCTAAATAGAGCCACTCCTGATGGCGTACACAGAGTAGTCCCAACCTGAGACAAACAGTTCTGTAGACCTTTGGGATGTTTTCCTAATCAACCACTCGAAGATTACACACCTCTGGAACAGGTGGGACTTGGACCTGGGCCTCTTAGCTCAGAGATAGAAATGATACCACTGCACCACAAGAAGCCCCTGGATCTGCTTTATTTGATATGTTTTGTAATCAAACTGTTACGTAGATGTTAGAGCAGGTGGGACTTCAACTCAGGTCTCCTAGCTCAGAGATAGCAGCAATACCACTGCACCAGAAGATGGGTCTGTTTTATTGTATGTTCTAAACAACCTGCTCAGTGCTGTTATTACACATCCTCTGGTATAGGTGGGACTTGAAGCCAGGCCTCCTAATTCAAAGATAGTGACACTGCCACCAAGCCTTTTATGGGTCTGTTTTATTTTTATATCTGGGAGCTTTACCATACATAACAGAATGATTTTTCTATCACCATTACTTTTGTTTTTAACTATTACCCGTCACCAACAGCAATTGCCTGTGCAGCCAATTAGAAGTTTACATGATAGTCCATTATGGACAATGTGAACCATTAAAAGAAAGGGGTTATGGATAGGTCTGCTTTATTATTTTTAAAATGAATCTGTTCATGACACATAACTGGGGCTGGTGGGACTTGACCCCATGTTCCCTCGGCAAGAGGTCCCTTGGTTCCGCTTTATTTTCTAATCACTCTGTCCAGAATTGGTGCTACACATCTCTGGAGCAGGTAGGAGTATGAACTCAGACCTCCTGGTCTCAGGGCAGGGACAATATCACTGCAACACAGGAGCCTAGTCATCATTGGATCTTTTTTAATTATTGATTCAAATTTTACCATGCAGCGCGGCGGAATTCAAACTGGGCACCCCAGAACATTAGCTCTGGATTAATAGTCTCGTGATAACTTCGCTAAACCATCACCTTCCCATGGGTCTGCTTTATTATTCCTTTATATCCTTTTTAATATTTATTTTCTCATCAACTTGTTCAGAGATGTAATTGCACATCTCTGCAGCAGGTGGGACTTGAACCCAGGCCTCCTGGCTCAGAGGTAGTGATAGTGTGACTACACCACTAGAGCCCTGTCTTGGCCTGCTTTATAAAGGGCCCAGGTGGTGAATTCCAGTTGGACAGGCCATTGCCTGTTACCTGAGAACTCATACTCAACAGGATGTGTTTATTTTTTAAAATTGCCTCGCTTATTTTTCTAATGAGAGATGTTATTACATCCCTCTGAAGCAGGTGGGACTTGAACCCAGGTCTCTTGTTCCAGGGGTAGGGACACCACCACTGTGCCACAAAAGCTCACAAGGAGATTAATTAGTGCTTCCCCATGGCCCCCATTGAGGTTATCACAGGAAGGAATTCCAGCAGTTTGACCTAATGACACTGAAGGAGAAAGTGAGGTCTGCAGATGCTGGAGATCAGAGATGGAAATGTGTTGCTGGAAAAGCGCAGCAGGTCAGGCAGCATCTAGGGAACAGGAGAATCGACGTTTCGGGCATTAGCCCTTCCTGAAGAAGGGCTAATGCCCGAAACGTCGATTCTCCTGTTCCCTAGATGCTGCCTGACCTGCTGCGCTTTTCCAGCAACACATTTCCATCTAATGACACTGAAGGAATGTCAATATACTTCCAATATACTGCAGGATGGCAAGCGACTTGGAGGGGAACTTGCAGGTGATGGTGTTCCCATATATATATCTGATGCCCTTGACCTTATAAATGGCAGTGTTTTGGGGTTTGGAAGGTGCAGTCTCAGGAGCCCTAAGTGCATTCATCCAGAAAAACGGGGAATATTCCATCACACTCCATACTCATACCTTGTAGATGGTGGACAGAGCCAGGGGTGAATTATTTGCTGCAGGATTCCTAACCTCTGACCTGCTTTATCAGCCACAGTATTTATATGGCGGGTGCAGTTCAGTTTCTGGTTAATGGTGTACACCAGGATGTTGATTGTGTGGGCTTCAATGATGGTGATGCCATGGAATGCCAAAGGGCAATGGTTACATTCTCTCTTGTTAGAGTTGGTTATTGCCTGGCATTTGTGTGACACAACAGTTATTTGTCACTTTTCAGTACTGAATGAGCAATTCCTTGAGTGCATATGTGCCTGAGGGTTCCTCTGTGGCTGGAGGACCCCACGGGGGTAGGACATTTGATACATTTCCCTTCCTTGATAAGTTTGCCTTTAATGTAATCATGCCCCTTGAAAGGACTGTCACTTAGTTAATTTGTTTATTGGTTGCTGACATGGGTACAAAGAGACACTGGAGTATAGTTGGTAGTGCCATGTTTCTGAGCCAGAAGCTTTAGTTTCAACTCCCACTCCAGGACTTGTTTGCTGTGGAATGAGCGACACATTTCATGACAGAGTGAGACAGGCTGACAATCAAAACACAAAAAGGGGTGCCGACAATACTGAGGTGGTCTGCGCAGTGTTTGTGGAGAGATGAACTGATCATGTTTCAGGCAAAAGTGAGGACTGCAGATGCTCGAGATTAGAGTCAAGATTAGAGTGGTGCTCTAAAAGCACAGCAGGTCAGCCAATGTCCAAGAAGCAGGAAAATTGATGTTTCGGGCAAAAGCAGGAATGAGGCAGGGAGCCTCCAGGGTGGAGAGATAAATGGGAGGGAACAGCTGCCCACTGCCTGGATATCCCAGAATGCACCGGCCTCCCTGTTCCAGGTGTCATGAGTAAAATGTCATTACACTCTTAGATTGTCAATCTGAAACTGCCCAGGAGATAGCAGAGTGGGTAAAACTGGGGCTTCACTTTGTGGACAAGCCGCTGAGGTTCTGATGAATGACATGGTGTGAGAGAGGGACATTATCTTCCTGCAGGACTGGCAGGGGAGGCCATGGAACCAGACCCTGCCAGTTTGCTCCGAAGCTGGCCCCTGGGGCAGTGAGGTGCCAGCCTTCTGAGTGAATGTCCAGCAGTGTAGGAAGCAGGTCAGTGACCTTCTCCACTCCACCAGGGTAAGTGCCACCATCTGCACTTTGACAGCTCACCCTCACTCTATCTCTGTTACTGCACCCACTTCCCACCAAGGCTCATATTCTCCCACTCTCACTGATTACAGGACCTTCTCTTACTCTTTCTCTAATCACTTCTCTATCCCTCTGCCCAACTCTGCCTGGTGTCTGTGCTGCCTACTCACTCACCTAGGACACCTCGCCACCTTTCCCCCAGCTGTCCCAGCACTCACAGCTGTACCAACCTTTTCCATCTCCCTTAATACCACTTGTTAATTTTCACATTTCAGAAAGAACCATTCCACAATCGTAGAGAAATAGCCAAGAGAGGCATGGGTCTCACTAACATTCAGCTCCTCACCCCCTCACAGGGGAAGGATCCTGACCTGAACAACGATGAGAGGCTGACTGACCGTGTCCAAGCTCCCGAACTGTGATCTGAGACTCCCCCTGACTCACTGTGCTGGGCACCGTGACTGACCGTGGACAATGATATCAAGCTTCCTGGGTTTGTGTCTGTGCTAAACACCAAGACAATACAGCAGGCGGGTGAGCCTGGTAACTCTGGCTGAGATGTAATACTGCTAAAGGCAGGGTAAGGCAAGGTAATAATTCTGACAGCATTCAAGTCAGCTCAAAGTGAGTGTGGACAGACATGGAGTGAGCAGCCCAGAGGGACAGGCCATGAGCTGGGTGTGTCCCTGAGCACAGTGCCCTTGCAGCAGCATTGCAATGAGAGTTGGCAGTGCACCCTGAGCTGCAGCGTTGAAGTACAGAAGCGTACTGTCAGTGGGTCGGAGATGAGATGGGATGGCATGGTGAGGCTGGCATGTGACAGATGCCATCGTTGGACGGTACATGCAGCTTCTGTC
Organism: Chiloscyllium plagiosum; assembly: GCF_004010195.1. Classification (NCBI taxonomy): domain Eukaryota; kingdom Metazoa; phylum Chordata; class Chondrichthyes; order Orectolobiformes; family Hemiscylliidae; genus Chiloscyllium; species Chiloscyllium plagiosum. The sequence continues at coordinate 3,616,873 of NC_057760.1, forward strand.
AGTGCCGCGTCCACCGAGACATTGATGTCTAAGATAGAAGGCCGTAGGAGCGTGGGGCGAGATGGAGTCACCAGTTACCAGCTCGGACTTTCACGTCCAATTCTCCATATTCCCCACAGTGGGAGGGAGGATAGGAAACTGCAAGTTGTTGAGGAGAGATCCACTGAATGTGGCTGTTGATCATCAGTAATCATTCAGTCAACATCTTGACACTCCGGCATTCAAATCTTGTTTTAAAGAGCAGTCCAACACAGGAACGGGCCCTTCATCCCAGCAAGCTCGCACTGACACATGATGCTGTTCTAAAGTGAAAAAGAAAGTTTTTGCTCCGATATCCACTACGTCATTCAGTTCCCTACTTACTCATATTTGTGCCAAGATCCCTCTTAA
>NC_057760.1:3617417-3621406 GCF_004010195.1 Chiloscyllium plagiosum
CCGGCTTTTGCCCGAAACGTTGATTTTCCTGCTCCTCGGATGCTGCCTGACCTGCTGTTTCAGGTCTGACCTTCTATTTAGTAGCTCCCCTTTTTATTTGATAACGGTATGAGTAATCCTGTGACAGCGCAAGTGTAATAAATATTGAGTCAATTTCTTTCCACCAAACCACACGTCAACACAAAGGGAATTATTGAAAACATTCATACGTATTGGATTTGGTATGTCTTTTATATCTCAAATGTCTTCGTTCATGAGCTCTAACATATTTCTTTCATTAACCCACTTTGTTCGTTAATTGAAATCAGATTCCTGAACCTGATTTCTGGCTGCAATTCCTGTCAAGGAAACTGAGGATTCCATTCAAATCCAGTAAACAGAACAGTAAAGAACTTGCAGATGATCTTTCTCTGGCCCATTATAATTCAGTAGCAGGTCTGGCATGTGTGGCACTTACTGTAATATTGGTATTGTTGAAGTGATTCACTGCAAAGTGAGCCGTATTTCATATTCGGAATATTTCTGCTCACTTGCCTCCTGTTCCTTTTGTGAGTGACTGAGTTTTTCCAGACTCACTGGCTAGTCTTTATTTTGACAGTCAAAGGTCAGGGGCAGAGTTGGATAGGTGGAGGGGGAGGGCTGATCCTGTGACCACTGGATGGAGATTAGAACTGGCACCCAGGAGCCCAATTGTAGAGCCCTGGTGGGAACCCTTTACTGCCCTCCTTATTGGAGAGATTGAGGACCACATGAAGGTCAAGAGAAGATGAAAGTGTAGGATTGATGAGGAATTTTAAAGGAGGTTCTGATAAACTATCTGCTCCTGATCATATCTAATGTATGACTGAGTGTGTCAGTCCACCAGATGAGGAAGGATTGGGTTTGATTCAATGACACAACATGTGATGGATGACAACAAACTATTTATATAGCACCTATAATGGAATGCAACTTCCCAAGATGCTTCACATGGATTTAGTAGCAAGGTACTAATACAGCTAATCAAAGGTTTGGGCAAAGAGGAAGGTTTTATGGAGCGTCTTAAAGGAGGACTCAGAGGCAGGGATGTTTAGGAGGGAATTCAGGAACTTGACTGCCCACAGTATTGTCATCAACAGTGAAACAATTAAAGTCAGGCATTCTAACAAGGTCTCACACAAACAAATGCAGACATCTGAGAGGCTTATATGGCTGGAAACTATTACAGAGCCATGGAGGGGTGAGACCAAGGAAGGATTTGGCAGCAAAGATGGGAGCCCTAAACCAAAGATGCTGCATGACCGCTGGGTGAAATGAACTTGGTGCATCAGCAGATTTTCAGGTGATCCACACATTTCTGAAGGGTATAATGTGGGGGGAGGAGCTGAGGCACAGATGGAGATGGGAAGTAGATGTACAGGACCTTGGAGATGGCACTTGAAGCATCTTGGAGTCACATGTGACGCAGTGCGTGAGGAATCTGTGCTATAATTCCTGGGAGGAAACGGGAACCAGAGAATGGAGTTTGTAGCAGGGCCTGAAGACAATGGCTTTGTTCTTACTCATACTGCTTTGGCTGACCGACCTGCTCAACCTACACTGGATGTTAGATGGGCAGCCTGCCAATTCAGAGACATGAGAGGGGTCAAGGGCATTGGTGTGAGGTAGAACCAAATGTTATTAGCAGACATTTAAGGATGAACCTTACAGTATTTTGGCTAAGTGTCAGTTCAATCCTGTTTTGGGAAAGGGTTTTCCCTGTGTGACCTAACACGATCTATCACTGTATCTTACTGAACTCGCCTCATTAAGTACCCACCCTATCCCAAGGCGCCCCTCTTAACCAATTCTAGCCCCTTTCTACCATTCATTACACCTAGAAAAACTAGCTATTGCTGGAGTATCCTGGAATGAACTGGCATTTCTGGGAGCAGCAGCATCTTTAAAAGGTTGTTATACACCCAGACAAGCAGGTTTATACTGGAGCAGCCATGCAATGTTCCCAATGATTGCTCTTCTTGTAGTTGAGAAGAGAAAGTTGATGACCTACTTTGTGGGCATGGTCTTGGTGGACAGAGTGGTGCAGAAGCAGATGTCCACTATCTCCAAGACCATGCCAACCTGATCTGAGGCTGCTATAGTCTCAGCCATCAGGAGGGATGCACACCAATGGAGGAAGAAGGGTCAATGACCTCCTCCACTCCATCAGCAGTAGTGCCACCAACTTCTCTCTGATACCTCACACTGACTTCACCTCTGTTACTCCACCCACTCATCACCAAGCCTCATTCCCTACCTTTCTCCCTATTACCCGCTCATCTTCCCTCACTTGCTGTCCTCTCCACCAATCCCCAACACCAATAACTCTGCCCTGTAAGCTACTTCCTCAATGGCTAACTGTGAGACCACCCCACCAACACCAAAAATAACAGCTGTGCAACCCAATTCCATTTCCCTTGGAAGCAAGTGCCCCAAATGCCTTCTTACTTACCCAGTCAACCTATCCTGACATCTTCAGAGACAAGCCCCCCCAAGATCCCTGCATTCCTCCGAGCTTCCTAGTGACCTGCCATTCATTGAGTACTCCCTTGTCTTGTTGTTCTTCCAAAGTGCATCACTCATACATTTCAGGGTTAAAGGCCATCTGCCACTGATCCTGACTTTGAACACTTAAGCTGACAGTGTCCAAAACCCTAGACCAGTGCTGGGGACTGCCCTTAACTTGCTGTGATCGGGCCTCCTGACTGAAGGCCATCTCCCTTGACTGAGAACTAGTGACTATGAAGGGCTCCCCGGCTTTGTGTCTGCGCCAATTGAAAAGGCAAGGGAAAAGCAATAGGAGCTTCATATCTCTGTCTGAGGGGCAACAGTACAAAAAGAGAAGGTAGGGTAGGGATGTTGTGAACATCTGTTCAGGCTTAAAAGGACCGGCAAACAGGTTGGAGATCTAGCCCACTGCAGTCCCACAGAGTACACAGTGTTTTAAATCTTTCTCCTCTTACCTTAAAAATACGCCCCAAGGGAAAAGACTCCTGCCATTCACCTTATCCATGCCCCTCATGATTTTATGGACTTCTATAAGGTCACCCCTCAAAATAGCCCTCGCCTCCCCCTATAACTCAAACCCTCCACTCTTGGCAATATCCTGGTAAATCTTTCTGAACCCTGTCCAGCTTTAATAATATTCCTTCTATAACTGGGCACAGTACTCCAGAAGAGTCTTCACCAATGTTCTGTCCAATCTCAACATAATGTCCCAACTCATATACTAGTCATAGCCATGACAAACAGATGCAGTTCTCCAAAACTGGACCAAGATGGATGCTGGTGTCAACCATTTCAAAGGTGCATGCAGGGTAAGCAAGATAACAATAACTATGAAATGAGCTAATTTGGGTCAGTTATGTCTCTGGACCATTTTGAGGAGGAAAAAAGAATGGGGAAAATATTTTTAACTCCAAAAATGAGTCATTCTCAATGTCTGATTCCACAAAAAAAACAGGAAAAGTTGAATTTGATTTCCAGGTCTGAAATTTTCTTTTTGTCTCTTCAATTAGAGAATAGAGTGGCTCTCTGCTTGCTCAGTGCCAGTTTCTCATCTGTTTCTCTCATTACTTGGCTGATTTGAAACTGTTCAAAAGGAGAGAGTATTGGACAGAGTTGCTCTGACTTGGCTGAACTGTTGCAGTCTGAAAGCAGTGCTATCTGCTGATATCATTTCCTTCACTGATCAAATTCTTCTTGAACAGAGTCCCAGAATTGTTGGCTGCAGTATACCTACACTGACTCATGTCAGTCCCCATCCCATATTTCTCAGATGAAGAACTTTCACATGTGTGCCACTGCCCTCGATTGGTTTTCTGTGACTCTCTCTCTCAACAGACCACCCCCCACCCCCCTTCAGAGGGGCTGAGACTCATTGGAATATGTTCCTCAGGTATCAGACAACAGCCCAGTATCTCACTTACATAGACATTCTTCATGCGATTGTAAGGAGGTGTGTGTGTGTG
>NC_057760.1:3621906-3636906 GCF_004010195.1 Chiloscyllium plagiosum
ACATTCTCCCCATTCTCCAGGTGAAGATGTTATTGCTGAATTCTCACTGGGTTTATTACAGATTAACATCAGGAATGACTGATGAAGGGCTTTTGCCCGAAACGTCGATTCTCCTGCTCCTTGGATGTTGCCTGACCTGCTGTGCTTTTCCAGCACCACACTCTCGACTCTGATCTCCAGCATCTGCAGTCCTCACTTTCTCCAAGTTCTTCTGCACCTTCCCCACCTCCTCAATGCTACCCAGCCCTCTATCTATCTTTGTATTGTCTGCAAAGGTAGCGAGAATGTTCTCAGTTCCTTCATATAGACCCCCACACACTTAGCTCTCATCTCACACGAGACTCTATGGACTTACATTGAGGAATGAGGAATGGCCACAGGGAGAGAAAGGAAACTCTGAGAGAGGGACAGAAAGAGACAGAGACAGATAGGAGAGATAACCGTTGATCTTTTTAATTCATCTGCATCCGATCATGTGAGGCATTGAGTTCACTTCCCTTCTGTATTTGTTCAGTTGAGGTATAAATAACTGAATATAAGGTCAGGGTGCCACGGTGGCTCAGTGGTTAGCACGGCTGCCTCCCAACGGGTTCAGGTTCGATTCCACCCTCAGGCGAATGTTGGTGTGGAGTTTGCACATTCTCCCCCGCATCTACATGGGTTTCCTCCCACAGTCCAAAGATGTGCAGGTTAGGGTGGATTGGCTGTGCTAAATTGCCCCATAGTGTCCAGGGATGTGCAGGATAGGTGGATTAACAATGGGAAATACAGGGATAGGGTAAGGGTGTGGGTCTGGGTGGGATGCTATTCTGAGGATTGCCATGGGCTGATTAGCCACACTGTAGGGATTCTCAGAGTCTCATCACAAAACAGAAAAGAGAGGAATTAAATTAAATTGAGACTCACCTCCCTCCGAGGCCTTGCTTGGAAATTAAATCACACCTTCTGATTACCAAGAGGTAACACAAACCACCTGTGAAAGGCCCACAGCCAAAATGAGAGGGTTGCAAAAAAATAGGCAGCAACCCTGAGTTCAAAAAGCAGTTACCAGGTCACCACCCTGCAATTTGAATTTACCACGAGAACTTGGCATCAAATCACTTTTCATAAAGTCCATTCAATTTTCAGTAATTTTTTGTTGTTTACTGGTAGTCAGCAAACATGTTGCTACCACCATTACGAGATGCCCACTTTATTCCTCCCTCATTAATAAATCTCAGGTCCCCCTCCCTCTCCTGAAGGGGCTGACTCTCTCTCACTGGGGTATGGGGTCCCCCTCCCTCTCCTGGAGGTGGTTTGAGAAACAGCGTGATGGGGAATTATGTATTTTGGAGAATTCCTCCTCGGACACCCCACACCCTGACTGTTTATGTAACAGGGACTGGTCTCGGAGATGAGCTGAAGAATTCCTTTTGGAAGTTGACTGGGTAGATTTGGAAAGGTTATCTCCCTTCATGGGAGAGTCTAGAATCAGAGGATCTCAGAATGAAATGGTTGCACATTTAAGAGGGGTGAGGAGAAATTTCTTCTCTCAGAGTCGTGAATCTGTGGAATTATTTTTGGCAGAGGGTTGCTGAGGCTGGTTTGTTGAGTATTTTCAAGGCTGTGATAGACAGATTTTTAATCAGTAAAGAAACCAAGGATTCCAGGGGAAAGGCAGGAGAGTGGAGTTGAGGATGATTAGATCAGCCACAATTCCATTGAATGACAGAGCAGTCACAATGGGCTGAATGGTCCACCTGCTGCTCTTACAGTTAGTGCTGGTCGGGTGGCATGGTGGCTCAGTGGTTAGCACTGCTGCCTCACAGCACCAGGGTCCCAGGTTCAATTCCAGCCTTGGGTGACTGTTTGTGTGGAGTTTCTACATTCTCCCCGTGTCTGCGTGGGTTTCCTCCGGGTGCTCCGGTTTCCTCTCACAGTCACAAAGATGTGCAGGTCAGATGGATTGGCCACGCTAAATTGCTCATAGTGTTAGGTGCATTAGTCAGAGAGGAATAGGTCTGGGTGGGTTGCTCTTTGGAGGGTTGGTGTGGACTGGTTGGGCCAAAGGGCCTGTTTCCCCACTGTAGGGGATCTAATCATAATGGGATATTTCTGTTCTCATGCAAATCCATGTTATAAGAAAACAGCAGCACCAATTAAACTAATGGGGATGGAATTGCGTTATAACCAATACAGTACACACTTCAAAAGCTCGCACTATAAAAAGTGTCCCCAATTTCTCAATCGCCTAGCAGCGATTGCATGAACAAAATGTTGTTACAACAGCTCGACCTGTATGATTGATGTTCTTAAATGCTCTGTGAAACGAGTACCTTGACTCAAAAATACGAGCCAAACTGTGGTGTTGTTTTTAACCTTTATGTTGGCAGGTTACTGGTCAGTGCCCCCCGGGACGGCATTGCCAAGAGCAAGAACGGCGACATATACCGATGTAACATATCGAATAAAAGGAGCTCCAACTGCATGAAACTAAACTCTGGTAAAACATTTCAGTCACATTGATATCACAACATGGGGACAGAGTGGGAAACCCACCATGAAAGATATAGCCATTGACTCAAGGTGCGGAGGGACAGGAGGGACATTGCATGTGTGAGGGACCAGGATGAACATCAGCTGAAATCTGTCAGCAGCACAGATTGTTGCATTTGTTCAGGGAGTGTTTGATGGGCACAGTATAGAAGGAACTTTACTTGCAGTTTAAGAGTGTAGAGGGAACTTTACTCTTTATGTAACCCTTGCTGTCCCTGTTCCTGGGAGTGTTTGATGGGGATAGTGTAGAGGGAGCCTTACTCTGTATCTAACCCTGTTCTGTTTCTATCCTGGGAGTGTTTGATGGGGGGACAGTGTAGAGAGAGCTTTACTCTGTATTTAACCCTATGCTGTCCCTGTCCTGGGAGGGTTTGATGGGGTGTACAGTGTAGAGGGAGCTTTACTCTGTATCTAACTCCGTGCTGTCCCTGTCCTGGGAGTGTTTGATGGGGGGACAGTGTAGAGAGAGCTTTACTCTGTATCTAACCCCGTGCTGTCCCTGTCCTGAAAGTTTTTAATGGGGGACAATGTAGAGAGAGCTTTACTCTGTATCTAACCCCGTGCTGTCCCTGTCCTGGGAGTATTTGATGGGGGGACAGTGTAGAGGGAGCTTTACTCTGTATCTAACCTCATGCTGTCCCTGTCCTGAAAGTTTTTAATGGGGGACAATGTAGAGGGAGCTTTACTCTGTATTTAACCCCGTGCTGTCCCTGTCCTTGGGAGTGTTTGTTGGGGGGGACAGTGTAGAGGGAGCTTTACTCTGTATCTAACCCCATGCTGTCCCTGTCCTGGGTGTGTTTGATGGGGGGACAGTGTATAGGGAGCTTTACTCTGTATCTAACCCCATGCTGTCCCTGTCCTGGGAGTGTTTGATGGGGACATTGTGGATGAAACCTTAATATGTTGGTAAAAAATGTAGAGAGAGCATTACTGTCAATTTAAAAGAGTAGAGGGTCAATTTCTAATCGTGTGCTGTACCTGGCTTAGGAATGTTTGATGGATGCATTATCAAAGGAACTTTAATTCCACTTTAAAAAAGTAGAGAGAGCTTTACTCTGTATCTAACCCCGTGCTGTCCCTGTCCCTGGGAGTGTTTGATTGGGGGACAGTGTAGAGGGAGCTTTACTCTGTATCTAACTCCGTGCTGTCCCTGTCCCTGGCAGTGTTTGATGGGGGGACAGTGTAGAGGGAGCTTTACTCTGTATCTAACCCCGTGCTGTCCCTGTCCTGGGAACATTTGATGGGGGGACAGTGTAGAGGGAGCTTTACTCTGTATCTAACCCCGTGCTGTCCCTGTCCTGGGAGTGTTTGATGGGGAGACAGTGTAGAGGGAGCTTTACTCTGTATCTAACCCCATGGTGTCCCTGTCCTGGGAGTGTTTGATGGGGGGACAGTGTAGAGGGAGCTTTACTCTGTATCTAACCCCATGCTGTCCCTGTCCTGGGAGTGTTTGTTGGGGGGACAGTGTAGAGGGAGCTTTACTCTGTATCTAACCCCATGGTGTCCCTGTCCTGGGAGTGTTTGATGGGGGACAGTGTAGAGGGAGCTTTACTCTGTGTCTAACCCCATGGTGTCCCTGTCCTGGGAGTGTTTGATGGGGGGACAGTGTAGAGGGAGCTTTACTCTGTATCTAACCCCATGGTGTCCCTGTCCTGGGAGTGTTTGATGGGGTCATTAGAGAAGGACCTTTACTCTTCATAATCCCATGCAGTTATGGGAGGTTGTTCCCAGAACAGATGTCACAAAATATCAAGATGACTTTATACAGAGCGATGAAGTGCGAGGATAGTCCTTAGTGAGTGAGGTGTAATTTCTGGTGGGGTGCTTCAGTTTAATGAGGGTGAACATATATTTATGGAGCAGAATGCTTCAATTATTCCCTGTTCAATGATAGATGTCTCTTTTGTTTGTCTACATTGCTGCAGGGGAGGCAGCTCTGAAAAACATCTCTGATGATATGAAGAACACACACTTTGGCATGACACTGACCCGGAACTCCCAGGGGTTCATGGTAAGCAGGTTCACTGGTCTCATGGTAAGCACTGGTTCATGGTAAGCACTGGTTCATGGTAAGCAGGTTCACTGGTCTCATGGTAAGCACTGGTTCATGCTAAGCAGGTTCACTGGTTCATGGTAAGCACTGGTTCATGGTAAGCAGGTTCACTGGTCTCATGGTAAGTACTGGTTCACGGTAAGCACTGGTTCATGGTAAGCACTGGTTCATAGTAAGCAGGTTCACTGGTCTCATGGTAAGCACTGGTTCACGGTAAGCACTGGTTCATGGTAAGCACTGGTTCATGGTAAGCACTGGTTCATGGTAGCAGGTTCACTGGTCTCATGGTAAGCACTGGTTCATGGTAAGCACTGGTTCATGGTAAGCACTGGTTCATGGTAAGCAGGTTCACTGGTCTCATGGTAAGCACTGGTTCATGGTAAGCACTGGTTCATGGTAAGCAGGTTCACTGGTTCACGGTAAGCACTGGTTCATGGTAAGCACTGGTTCATGGTAATCACTGGTTCACGGTAAGCACTGGTTCATGGTAAGCACTGGTTCACGGTAAGCACTGGTTCATGGCAAGCACTGGTTCATGGTAAGCAGGTTCACTGGTCTCTGATCACGTTCACTTTGATACTTTGGGATGTTTGGTTTCAAATCAAACCCAGCCGAGTGGATAATAGTCCACAAGCTGCAGTCCACGAGCTCAGGCAAAGCCCAACCAGCCCCAAGCTGTCCAGCAGCACTTTTTCAAATTATTCCTCCAAATCCCAAGACCAACGTTTCTTAATAACAGCAGCCACAATACACCAACCAAATGACACCCACTACAAGAAGGATATTAGTAAGCTGGAGAGGGTTCAAAAGAAATTGACCAGGATGTTGCCGGGAATGGACGGTCTGAGTTATAAAGGAGAGGCTGGATACGCTGGGGCTGTTTTCAGTGCAGCGCAGGAGATTGAGAGGTGACCTTATAGAGGTTTACAAAATCATGAGGGGTACAGACAGAGTGTCCTTTCTCTAGGGTGGGGGATTTCTAGACTTGGAGGCACATTTTCAAGGTGAGAAGAGAGAGATTTAAGAAAAGCTGAAGGGGTAAATTCTTTACACAGAGGGTGGTTTGCATGTGGAATGAACTTCCTGAAGAAGTGGTGGATGTGGGTACAATTTCAATGATTAAAAAACATTTGGATAAGTACATGAAGAGGAAAGGTTTGGAGGAATATGGGCCAGGAGCAGGCAGGTGGGATTATGGTCAGCGTGGACTGATTGGACCGTGTTGTGTGTCAGGCAAGAAGGAAGTTGTTGAACGAGGGAGCCATGGTTTACTAAAAAAGTAAGCTCTTGTCAAGAGAAAGAAGAAGGCTCATGTTAGGATGAGGTGTGAAGGCTCAGCTAGGGCGCTTGCGGGTTACAAGTGAGCCAGGAGGGGACATGAGAAGTCGTTGACGGATAGGATCAAGGAAAACCCTAAGGCTTTCTATAGGTATATCAGGAATAAAAGAATGACTAGAATATGATGATAGCCAATCCAAGATAGTAGTGGGAAGTTGTGTGTGGAGTCCGAGGAGATAGGGGAAGCACTAAATGAATATTGTTCATCAGTATTCACACTGGAAAAAGACAATGTTGTCAAGGAGAATACTGAGATACAGGCTACTAGACTAGACAGGATTGAGGTTCACAAGGAGAGGTGTTAGAAATTCTGGACAGTGTGAAAATTGATAAATCCCCTGGGCCGGATGGGATTTATCCTAGGATTCTCTGGGAAGCCAGGGAGGATATTGTCAAGCTTTTGGCTTTGATCTTTATGTCATCATTGTCTACAGGAATAGTACCAGAAGACTGGGGGATAGCAAATGTTGTTCCCTTGTTCGGGCAGGGGATTAGAGACAACCCTGGGAATTATAGACCAGTGAGACTTACTTCGGGTGTGGGTAAAGTGTTGGAAAAGGTTATAAGAGATTGGAATTATAAGCATCTAGAAAGGAATGATTTGATTAGTGATAGTCAACATGGTTTTGTGAAGGATAGATCATGCCCCACAAACCTTATTGAGTTCTTTGAGAAGGTGACCAAACAGGTAGATGAGGATAAAGCAGTTGATGTGGTGTATATGGATTTCAGTAAGGTATTTGATAAGGCTCCCTAAGGTAGGCTATTGCATAAAATACAGGGGCATGGGATTGAGGGTGATTTAGCTGTTTGGATCAGAAATTGGCTAGCTGAAAGAAGACAGAGGGTAGTGGTTGATGGGAAATGTTCATCCTGGAGTTCAGTTATTTGTAGTGTACTGCAAGGGTCTGTTTTGGGGCTGCTGCTGTTTGTCTATTTTATAAATGACCTGGATGAGGGCATAGAAGGGTGGGTTAGTAAATGTGTGGACGACACTAAGGTCAGTAGAGTTGTGTATAGTGCCAAAGGATTTTGTAAGTTACCAAGGGACATGGATAAGCTGCAGAGCTGGGATGAGAGGTGGCAAATGGAGTTTAATGCGGACAAGTGTGAGGTGATTCACTTTGAAAGGAGTAACAGTAATGCAGAATACTGGGCTAATGCTAGGATTTTCGGTAGTGTAGATGAACAGAGAGATCTCCGTGTACATGTACATAGATCCCTGAAAGTTGCCACCCAGCTTGATAGGGTTGTTAAGAAGGCATACAGTGTGTTAGCTTTTATTAGTAGAGGGATTGAGTTTCGGAACCATGAGGTCATGTTTGCAGCTGTACAAACATGGAGTATTGCGTACAGTTCTGGTCACCGCATTATAGGAGGGATATGGAAGCTTTGGAAAGGGTTCAGAGGAGATTTACTAGGATGTTGCCTGGTATGGAGGGAAGGTCTTATGAGGAAAGGCTGAGGAACTTGAGGCTGTTTTCGTTAAAGAGCAGAATGTTGAGAGGTGACTTAAATAAGATAATCAGAGGTTTAGATAGGGTGAACAGTGAGAGCCTTTTTCCTCAGATGGTGATGGCTAGCATGAGGGGACATAGCTTTAAATTGAGGGGTGATAGATATAGGACAGATGTCAGTGGTAGTTTCTTTACTCAGAGTAATAGGGGCGTGGAAGGCACTGCCTGCAATAGTAGTGGACTGGCCAACTTCAAGGGCATTTAAATGAGCATTGGAAAGACATATGGATGAGAATGAAATAGTGTACGTTAGATGGGTTCAAAGTTTGGTGCAACATTGAGGACTGAAGGGCCTGTACTGTGCTGTAATGTTCATTGTTCTATGACTGTGTGATAAGGAAGGTCTTTCTTTCCCACCTACTTGTTTCTCTGATATGTTCCTTTCTCCCCTCTAAGCAGCTGCATGTCACGATGCCTGTAATTTGACACTGTTTCCTGGACCTTGTGTGAGGTTAGGAGGAGGCCTGTGATAGTGCCACTCACAGTCACCACTGATCTCATAGCCAGCATTTAGCAATATTCACTGCTGGGATACTGTTCAGTTTTAAGATTTATTGCAGAAGAGATCAGACCCCTCATCCCCGCTGTCCCCTGAATTGTTTCTTGTGTTGTGTTCCACTGGCGTTGATAAAGCTCAGGGGAGGAGAGACCAGAATGGGCAGGACAGCTGAGTTATCATAGAATCCTGAGAGTGTGGAAGCAGGCCATTCAGTCCATCGAGTCCACACCAACCTTCCAAAGAGCATGATCCCCAGGCCCACCCTATCCCTTCATCCCTCCATTTCCCATGGCCAATCCATCTCACCTGCACATCTTTGGATTGGGAGAGGAAACCCACGCAAACACAGGGAGAATGTGTAAACTCTACACAGACAGCCACCCAAGGGTGGAATCGAACCCAGATCCCTGGTGTTGTGAGGTAGCAGTGCAAATCACTGTACCACCCCAAATTGTGGTGAGTTACTGTGATGAGACACAGCTGGTATGAGCTGCACTTGCAGGTTCCAGTCATCTTTTCTGCAGAAAGATCTCTCTGTGACCTCCCCTTTTTATTTTGTATTTTGTAAGACAATTCATATTTAGTATTACTTGGAGGACTTCAGATTGAAGGATTGTAGAAAACTGGATTTATTTCAAATTTTGTTGAAACACCTGGAGTGGTTTCTTTAAAGAAGTTTTGAAAATTCACTGTGGTTATTGGAGATGCTTTTAAACAAGCCTTTTTAGAAATTGACTTGATAGCTGCTTATTCTGCTGTTTGGAGCGTGCTCTGGTATCTGGAAGTAGTTGGGAACACAACACCTGTGAGGATGTGTTGCTCAATTAAACTCTCCCATGGCTGAATAAAACATCTCATTGTTGAGTTAAAGGCAAAACCGGTTTGATCTTGTGAAAAATTGTTTGAAGGAATTCTTGGTATTGTATTTCCTGAGCAAGCTGTGACTGCTAAAACTCCAGAGATGACTGTGTGTGATAAGTGACTCGGTCACACGTGGCAAGACAGCAGACTTTGGAGCATTCTACGCTTTAATCTTTTTGTCTTCAAGAATAATTTTAGTGATTGGAAAATGATTTTTAAAAATGTCAACCATAGCAGAGTGAAATCCATTTTCTTTCTGAAGACAGTGGGAGTATGTTTGCTTTGAGTTATTTTACCTTATCAAATCCCCTCAGGTTCTTCTATAAAATCATTCATCTAAACTCCAATGAATAAAGATCCATCTTGTTCAACCTTTCTCAATAAGGTATACCATTCATACTGGGAATGAACTGCTTCCAACATAATTGTATCTTTAATCAAATAAGGAGACCATAACAGTACACCATACTCCAGATATTATCGCACCCATGCCTTGTCCAGCTGTAGTAATAATCCTGACTTTTATTCCCATTTTGCTTAAATGACAAATTCCTAATCACGTGTTGTACCTGCATACTCAGTTCCCGTGGTTAATGTCCCAGGAAATCTATTCTCTCTCTACCACCAAATCCTGGAATCTTTCTCCATTTAAATAGTCATACAGTATGGAAACAGACCCTTCGGTCCAACTTGTTCAAACAGACAAGACATCCCAACCTGACCCTGTATTTGGCCCATATCCCTCTAAACCCTTCTTTTTCATATACGCATCCAGATGCCTTTAAATGTTGTTATTATACCCGGCTCCACCACTTCCTTTGGCAGCTCGTTCCGTACATGTACCTTAGCTCCCTTTTTAATCTGTCTCCTCTCACCTTAAACCTATGCCCTCTGGTTTTGACCTTCCCCACCCTAGGAAAAAGACCTTGGCTATTAACCCTCTGCATGCCCTTCATGATTTTATAAACCTTTGTAAGGTCACCCCTCAACCTCCAAAGCTTTAGTGTAAAAATCAGCCTATTCAGCCTCTCCCCAAAATTCAAATCCTCCAATCCTGGCAACATCCTTGTGAATCTTTTCTGTATCCTCTCAGGTTCAACAGGATCCTTCCTATAGAAGGGGAACCATAATTGTATGGAGTATTCTAAAAGTGGCCTCACCAATGTCCTATACATCCATGTCATATGCCCCAACTCCTGTACTCGATGCTCTGACCAATGGCAGCACATGTGTTAAATACCTGCTTCAACACCCAGTCTACCTGCAACTCCACTTTCAAAGAACTATGCAGCTGCACCCCGAAGTCTCTTTGTTTGGCTACTCCACAGCTACCGCATTATATCCATCTGCCAATATTTTGCTCAGTCACTTAACTTGAACCTTTGCAGACCCTTTACCTCCTCTTGGCAATGTATTTTCCTTAATAGGTTAGGATCATTGGAAAATCTAGCATCCATACATTGAGTCCCCTCAACCAAATCAGTGATATGGATGTCGATAGTAAATTGTTGAGGGCACAGAACTCATTCCAGTGACCTTCACTAGGTACAGGTTGCCAACCTGAGGGCTAACCGATCCTTTATCCATGTTAATACATGCCGGTCATCACCACCTGCTCCGACCTGTTTTGCACGCTCTCTGTTGGTTTACAAAGTGGAGACAGAAACTGAACACAGTAACCCATGTATTCTCAACATCTGCTTCCAGGTGTGTGCTCCCCTCTGGTCGCAGAAGTGCGGAAGTTCCATCTACAATACTGGTATCTGTACAAACATCAGCTCCACGTTCCAGCCGTCGGGAATCACTGCACCCACCGCACAAGGTACGAGTAATGTGCTCACAGTGTCCCACTGTATTAGCAGTGTACTCAGTGTCCCACTGTATGAACAGTGTACTCGCAGTGCCCCACTGTATGAGCAGTGTACTCGCAGTGCCCCACTGTATGAGCAGTGTCCTCGCAGTGTCCCACTGTATGAGCAGTGTGCTCACAGTGTCCCACTGTATGAACAGTGTACTCGCAGTGTCCCACTGTATGAGCAGTGTCCTCACAGTGTCCCACTGTATGAGCAGTGTCCTCACAGTGTCCCACTGTATAAGCAGTGTCCTCACAGTGTCCCACTGTATGCGCAGTGTCCTCACAGTGTCCCACTGTATGAGCAGTGTCCTCGCAGTGCCCCACTATATGCGCAGTGTCCTCACAGTGTCCCACTGTATGAGCAGTGTCCTCACAGTACCCCACTGTATGAGCAGTGTCCTCACAGTGTCCCACTGTATGAGCAGTGTCCTCGCAGTGCCCCACAGTATGAGCAGTGTCCTCGCAGTGTCCCACTGTATTAACAGTGTCCTCACAGTGCCCCACTGTATGAGCAGTGTCCTCACAGTGCCCCACTGTATTAGCAGTGTCGTCGCAGTGTCAAACTGTATTAGCAGTGTCCTCACAGTGTCCCACTGTATGAGCAGTGTACTTGCAGTGTCCCACTGTATGAGCAGTGTCCTCACAGTGTCCCACTGTATTAACAGTGTACTCGCAGTGCCCCACTGTATGAGAAGTGTCCTCGCAGTGCCCCACTGTATGAGAAGTGTCCTCACAGCGCCCCACTGTATGAGCAGTGTCCTCACAGCGCCCCACTGTATGAGCAGTGTGCTCACAGTGCCCCACTGTATTAGCAGTGTCCTCACAGTGTCCCACTGTATGAGCAGTGTCCTCGCAGTGCCCCACTGTATGAGCAGTGTCCTCGCAGTGTCCCACTGTATGAGTAGTGTACTCGCAGTGCCCCACTGTATGAGCAGTGTCCTCGCAGTGTCCCACTGTATGAGTAGTGTCCTCGCAGTGCCCCACTGTATGAGCAGTGTCCTCGCAGTGCCCCACTGTATGAGCAGTGTCCTCACAGTGTCCCACTGTATGAGCAATGTCCTCACAGTGTCCCACTGTATGAGTAGTGTACTCGCAGTGTCCCACTGTATGAGCAGTGTACTCACAGTGCCCCACTGTATGAGCAGTGCACACGCAGTGTCCCACTGTATGAGCAGTGTCCTCACAGAGTCCCACTGTATTAGCAGTGTCCTCACAGTGTCCCACTGTATGAGCAGTGTCCTCGCAGTGTCCCACTGTATGAGTACTGTACTCGCAGTGTCCCACTGTATGAGCAGTGCACACGCAGTGTCCCACTGTATGAGCAGTGTGCTCACAGTGCCCCACTGTATGAGCAGTGTACTCACAGTGTCCCACTGTATGAGCAGTGTCCTCGCAGTGCCCCACTGTATGAGCAGTGTCCTCACAGTGTCCCACTGTATTAGCAGAGTCCTCGCAGTGCCCCACTGTATGAGCAGTGTCCTCGCAGTGCCCCACTGTATGAGCAGTGTCCTCACAGTGTCCCACTGTATGAGCAGTGTACTTGCAGTGTCCCACTGTATGAGCAGTGTCCTCACAGTGTCCCACTGTATGAACAGTGTCCTCACAGTGTCCCACTGTATGCGCAGTGTCCTCACAGTGCCCCACTGTATGAGTAGTGTCCTCACAGTGCCCCACTGTATGAGCAGTGTCCTCGCAGTGCCCCACTGTATGAGCAGTGTCCTCGCATGGTCCAACTGTATTAGCAGTGTCCTCACAGTGCCCCACTGTATGAGCAGTGTCCTCACAGTGCCCCACTGTATGAGCAGTGTGCTCACAGTACCCCACTGTATGCGCAGTGTCCTCACAGTGCCCCACTGTATGAGCAGTGTCCTCGCAGTGCCCCACTGTATGCGCAGTGTCCTCACAGTGCCCCACTGTATGAGCAGTGTCCTCACAGTGCCCCACTGTATGAGCAGTGTGCTCACAGTACCCCACTGTATGCGCAGTGTCCTCACAGTGCCCCACTGTATGCGCAGTGTCCTCACAGTGTCCCACTGTATGAGCAGTGTCCTCGCAGTGCCCCACTGTATGACCAGTGTCCTCGCAGTGCCCCACTGTATGAGCAGTGTCCTCACAGTGTCCCACTGTATGAGCAGTGTCCTCCCAGTGCCCCACTGTATGAGCAGTGTCCTCGCAGTGTCCCACTGTATGAGCAGTGTCCTCACAGTGTCTCACTGTATTAACAGTGTCCTCGCAGTGCCCCACTGTATGCGCAGTGTCCTCGCAGTGCCCCACTGTATGAGCAGTGTCCTCACAGTGTCCCACTGTATTAGCAGTGTCCTCACAGTGTCCCACTGTATGAGCAGTGCACACGCAGTGCCCCACTGTATGAGCAGTGTCCTCACAGTGTCTCACTGTATTAACAGTGTCCTCACAGTGCCCCACTGTATGAGCAGTGTCCTCACAGTGTCCCACTGTATGAGCAGTGTCCTCACAGTGTCCCACTGTATTAACAGTGTCCTCACAGTGCCCACTGTATGAGCAGTGTCCTCGCAGTGCCCCACTGTACTCGCAGTGTCCTCACAGTATCTCACTGTATTAACAGTGTCCTCACAGTGCCCCACTGTATGAGCAGTGTCCTCACAGTGCCCCACTGTATGAGCAGTGTCCTCGCAGTGCCCCACTGTATGAGCAGTGTCCTCACAGTGTCCCACTGTATGAGCAGTGTCCTCCCAGTGTCCCACTGTATGAGTAGTGTCCTCGCAGTGCCCCACTGTATGAGTAGTGTCCTCGCAGTGTCCCACTGTATGCACAGTGTCCTCACAGTGTCCCACTGTATGCGCAGTGTCCTCACAGTGTCCCACTGTATGCGCAGTGTCCTCACAGTGTCCCACTGTATGGCAGTGTCCTTCACAGTGCCCCACTGTATGAGCAGTGTCCTCACAGTGTCCCACTGTATGAGCAGTGTCCTCACAGTGTCCCACTGTATGAGCAGTGTCCTCACAGTGTCCCACTGTATGAGCAGTGTCCTCACAGTGTCCCACTGTATGAGCAGTGTCCTCACAGTGTCCCACTGTATGAGCAGTGTCCTCACAGTGTCCCACTGTATGAGCAGTGTCCTCACAGTGTCCCACTGTATGAGCAGTGTCCTCACAGTGTCCCACTGTATGAGCAGTGTCCTCACAGTGTCCCACTGTATGAGCAGTGTCCTCACAGTGTCCCACTGTATGAGCAGTGTCCTCACAGTGTCCCACTGTATGAGCAGTGTCCTCACAGTGTCCCACTGTATGAGCAGTGTCCTCACAGTGTCCCACTGTATGAGCAGTGTCCTCACAGTGTCCCACTGTATGAGCAGTGTCCTCACAGTGTCCCACTGTATGAGCAGTGTCCTCACAGTGTCCCACTGTATGAGCAGTGTCCTCACAGTGCCCCACTGTATGCGCAGTGTCCTCACAGTGCCCCACTGTATGAGCAGTGTCCTCGCAGTGCCCCACTGTATGAGCAGTGTCCTCACAGTGTCCCACTGTATGCGCAGTGTCCTCACAGCGCCCGTCCTAGCTCTGGTCAGAGATGAAGGGCCTTCCACTCACCACAAGGAACAGACCATTCCCTGACTGCATCGAGGTGTTGTGTAAAACACCAAACACCACCTGGTCAGGATTAAGCTTCTTTGCTCTGGGCTTTCTTTACAAGAGTTTTTCCTTCAAAGTTGGGTGCAGTAATTGGGACATTGAGGTGGAATCTGTCCTAGTTGGTGAAGAGGAAGTGGAGGGGCAATTGTTACATACACCTCCATCCCACCCTCTGGTGCCTCGGCCAGATATCTCTCTTTCTCTTCGGGCATTGTTCCCATTGCCACTAGATATAAGCGGGGACCTGGCTTCTCAGTCAGAAGGTTGTAGGTTCAAGTCCCACTCCAGATCCTTCAATACTTCACCCAAGCCCGACAATGTTTTAGTGTTATGGATGAGACTTGAAACCAATCTTCCACCTACCTCTTCAGTGAATGGAAGAGATCCCATGGCACTATTTTGAGTTAGAACAAGGGAGTTCCTGAGCTGGTCTGGCCAATCTTTAACCTTTGATTAACGTCATTGAAATAACAGAAGAACAGGCCATGTTATTAATTGTGGGATCTTACTGTGTGCACATTGGCTGCTGTGTTTCTAACATGCTGATAGTGACTAAGCATCAGAAGAGGACCACATGATGCCAGGCCATGAAAAACACTCTGTCAATACAACCCTTCATTCAAGCAGTTTTAACGTGACACATGGTGTGAATTGTGATGTTTTAAGATATCACCCTCTAGATTCCAGAGCAAGATCTGTGAGTTCAGGGATATGCTGGAATTTCAGCTTGC